>NC_092184.1:22853107-23153107 GCF_043641665.1 Enoplosus armatus | reverse complement strand
AGTGTTTCCTCCAAAACCGGTGCAACAGAGAGTCGGGTTTCCTCCGGTGGTCCCTTTGTTTCTGAGCCATAATGAAGAGAGGAAAGGCACAAGCACACACCGTCTAGGAAATAATGTAATGAAACCAATTTCCTGATTCAGGGAGTTGTGTCAACTGCTTGATTTCTCCTGCAGTGTTTCCTCCTCTCTCTTCTGAGTCCAAGAAGACTTAAGATCCTCTTGGCAAATGGAAAGACCAGGCCTACAGTCTGGTATCCCCATGGTGCCCCACATGGATATCATCATGTACTATCCGATCATAAAAATATGCTTTGCTCCCTCTGCTTTCCCATTGCTGTTCATAAATCGGCATGTTTATGAGCAACTGCACCAACAAGCCCTCGAGCTGTAAGGCGACATGGAAACTTTGACAAAGATTTTGATTGTGCAATAAGGCAGGCATGGTTTCTTCATTCTGTGGCTTGTTTTTAAGATATTCAAAGAAAATATGTAGAATACCAGAGAATGTTTGCTGAGCAGTTATGACTCAAGTTCAATATACCAAGCATGCCTCTCTGCAGTGTGAAACACACCCAGGATGGCCTGAAAATGCAAAGGTTTTGGAAAAGCCACCCTTGGTAACCGTATCTAAGTAGACTCTCTGAGGAGACTGTTCTGTTTGTTTGCAGAATAACTCAAAAAGTTGAGGGATTCAACTGTTTGGTGGAAAGTTAGGTGATGGTCCAAAGTGATAATATTTTGGTGCAGAACATCTATCACAGGATTGTTGTTGTTGCAGCATTGGCAGAAGTATACACTATCTGAGTGCAGTTTAACCAGATAATAAACATAGAGTCCAAGATGGCAGCCTTGACGATTGACTGTTTTCTAAACCTCTTCCCCGAACAGACATTGTCATAGCTCAGCGACTGTAACTAGGCAGACCTGTCAAGCTTTGTTTCTCCACATGCCAAAACAGTAAAAGCAATCTAAAGAGCTTGGAGGGAGCCGATCCTCTGGGCTATTGGAGTTATAGTTAGCAGCTCTGTCCTGGTCTCTTTAAAGCCAAACAGGATTATGTGCAAAACAAGAGCAATGCTGCGTCTTAATTTCCATGTCTTCTACATGGACCATCAACTGGATGATGACTTTTTACCTGGAACCTGTTAGCTTGGTATGTAGCCCTCAAGTGCATAATTAAGACGTTTGTACAGGGTCCTTGTTTTAAAACGAGACAGCTGGAAATATTTTAAAAATCATTATGCATATTCGACCAACTTGAGGAGCCAATGTTAGCTTGGTTAGGTAGCTAATTTCGGTTGATCAAATCTGCCAGTGACAGTTGTCCTCCAGGAAAGTCGACAGTTGTCAGCTAGAAATAAGAAGCATGCTTTTGCCCGCCTTTGTCTGAGGTCAAGAAAAAAAGCTATTTCTTTTTCAGCTATAGTTGAATAAAAAAATTACCTTTCTTCTGCACTGGCACAGTACATGCACAGATATACTAAATCTGCCAAAGTGAGACTAAGGACACTGTAAAGCATGGTAGAGGTTATGCAGTTTTAAACCTGCCTACACTCTTTGACATTTGGTGAAATGTTATATGGGCAGGTCAAACACTACTTGATATTTCTTCTGCCTCTTTGGGAGGCTTTTATGCAGTCTTGGGATGGCTGCCAAGCCAAGCAAACCTAATCACACTCGAGTGGGCTTGGTTTGATTATTTTACAGTAGATGAAAGTATTTTCTCCTCTTTGGCTTCAGAGGAGCCAGTGGACCAGTGCAGTTTGTAGCAAGTAGTGTTGACAGGTAGAATAAAGTGCATTAAAGGTTCAGCAAGTTCATTTTTACCATGATATATTGGACATATTGACAGATATTATGCACTAATGCCAACACCGGTACACAGAATGTGTGTGTGTGTGTGTGTGGACATAACAATGGAAGATAATATTTTACGAGAATAGAAACATCTGGAGTTTACATTGACAAAAATACACACACACACACACACACACATACACACACACACACATTTTCTCCAGACGTTTGTGTTAGATAAGATGCCGACCTGAGGTGAAATCCTGTGAGTCTTTAATTGTTGCTGTAGTAGTTTTAAGTTCAAGCAATCAGGCAGCAAAGTGTCAGCACACTTCACACAAAGACTAATTTTGTCTTTTTAATTACCAGTGAAGAGTGTAATAGATCCCCTTCACATGTGTCACAGCATTTAATAATTTAATGAGGGAAATATGGAGTAGAGACACAATCTTAATGATGTTTTCTTTTTTATACTTTATATGATCTAAAATGTGATTCTTTAGTCGTCTTTGCTCAGCAGAGACCTCTACATAGAGACAGGGTATTTAAAAGCTTTTGAATCATTTAAATCGATATCACCTTTAGCATGATCATGCAGGATATCAGCTTGCAAGAAAATTAATACTAATTGTTTTTACTAATAAAATGTGTAGTTTTGGAATTAAATCTCCACATTATTCAGCAAGAATTCTGCAAGAAAACGTTTATTCTGCCAGACAATGTGCCCAATATTTGAAACATAATTAGGATGAATTCCTATATTTGTCTGCATTCTGGCCCTGCCCTCCTCTGTAGGGTACATAACTCGATCTTAATAAGCCGTCAAAGCTCTCTCTCCCTCTGTCTCTGGACGCTGGGTGTGGTCAGCACTGGCCAGGCAGGATGTTCAGACATAAACAAGTGAGCGACTTAGACTGGACAGAGAGGGAGAATGGACAGACAAACAAGCAAGCAAACAAACACTATTATCTTATCTTCTCCTTACAGACTTGCAATTATGTAGAAGAATACATTTTCCATCATGGTGTTATCCCCTAGCTCCATCCATACAGCACTCGCTCCTTCATCTACTCAGTCATCCTGCTCTTGTTCATCACTTTAGCTCACTCTCTCATTTCCTAATTTCTGCTTGTTTATCTCTCTTCTCTCTTTCTCTAAATGAGTTAAATTTAGCGCTCTTAATGTGTCTTCGCTCATGTAATGGCACGCATCCTCCACAGGAATTAGTGCCTGCTAACGACCAATTAAATAGCGATCACGCACTTTTAGCTGCAGGGACAAATTAATACTGTAATTGAGGCACTGTACATAGCCCTAACAGTTTTGTCATTCAGCTAATATCCATTTTGCCTTCAAAAAGGCCTAATTAACCTTAATTCTTAATCAGCTCAGCTTCCGTCAAAGGACGGCGTAGTTGAAAGCGTTTTACTTTTTTGTTGTTGAAAGGAGATTAGCAACGCTTATTTAAATTCCTGTACTGTAAATAGATTGGTTAAGGGGAGAAATTTGAAATGAGGTGTTGTGGCCTGGAGGACCTGCTTTCTCTCCTGATATATGAAGCATGATGAATCATTTCAGCATGAGCTAATAAACAATTTGGTAGAGGAGGAGAGGCATTGCACTGTATTGCTCAGCTAATCTTCCGTGAGCACTATACTCAAAGCAAATCAGTAGTCAGAGTTAAACCCCTCCGTTTCTACATCCTTCTTTCATGGAGTAATTGCAGAGATGTACAGATGTTCTCCTCTATGTATAAATCAGACTGATGGTCTACAGCCATGCTAGTGGCTCTATGAGGCTGTACTACAGTGGTGCTTTGGGCTAAATGCCCAATATATATAATATTACCATATTACCCATTTAATTTAGTGTGTTAGTATGTTAACATTTGCTGATTAGCTCTAAACACAAACTCAAGCTGATGGGAATGTCATAAGTGTTGCAGGTTTTTGGTCATAAATCAAACTATTGGACAGATGTTGACCTGTTGATGACGTTAGATGAAAACTTTAAAGATCACCAAAGTAGTACAATTCATCTTTAGGGATGCCTGAACCAAAATTTGTGGTTTCACTCAAAACCAAATATGTCAACCTAGATGTAAAGTCAGGAGGTCACCAAATGATTCTTCTCCTGGGGACCATGAACGTCTGCACACAATTTCATGGCAATACATCCAACAGTTGTTGAGATATGCCAGTCTGGGCCAAAGTGGTGAACCATGCTGCTAGCGTGGCTAAAAACAGAAAACCATGTATTCTTAGTTTGAAATGAGGTACTTTTACTCGCTAATAGGAGTGGCAGTCGTTTCTGTGACACATGCAATTGAATATACAACACTTTCTGCTCCCTCTCCTCCTCCATCCCCTTCCCCCTCGTTCTCTTTGTCAACCTTCACGTGGAATATGGAATATGAGATCTTTACCGGGTGGTTCGGACTCTTCATCTGAGTTTTGACACACACACACACACACACAGACACACACACACACACTTGCAGTCGAGTCAAGGAGGGAGTCATTACTGGCTGTACCGATAGAGCCAGCGGTGATGTTATCTGCCTAATGAATATCCTAAACACAGGCCGTTTAATCCACTAACTTCAGTGTTTCCACTGCCAGGTGGACGAGGAAGCGAGAGAAAGACTGAGGCTTGTTCCCTTTGAAGCCCATCCATCAAAGCTTAAAAAAGTTACAGTCATATTTTTCTCTATACAAGCAAAAATATCTGCCAGTGAGTGAAGATTTGTTGTATTGTTCACAATGCAAACCAAACTGTTTTAACATCTTTCTTGATTTGAACAGCAATTTATTGATGCAGGCTGAAATACCGGCTTTGGTTACAAGCTACTGATGCAGAAAAAACTCAAAACAAGCATGTACTGCAATCTCACTGCTATGACATGTCTTTTAATTCAAGTAAAAATGCTAATTTCAGTCTGAAAAAAGACCCAATGATTTGCAGAGGTGGACATTTCTTGCAGTGTGTACTCTGCCTGTACTGCTCACTCCTCCCAGGTTTCATCGGGCTCATTTAAAACACATTAGGCTGTTAGAGCGCTGTCAGGGCTCGGTGATGAGAGAGAAGCCTGTCTGCGTAATGCTGTGCGGGGGCCGTCTGGTCGCCCCACTCTCTCATCCCAGCCCACAGGAAACTCTCTCCAGTCTGATAAGGAACAGAACACGCTGCCCGAGGAGCCAAGCCCCTGCTGATATTTTCCCAGCTAGCTCCTGCCTTAATGCTCACTGCATTTATAATGCAGGGGTAGTGATATGGCTCAATTTGCCTTCTCTGGACTTTTCTTATTTCTATTCTCGGAGCCTTATATTACCATTTAACATAGGGCAAACCCACCTTAACCCACATTTTAAATTGTTAGCTTTATCCACCTTTTTAGGGTTTAAATTCTTTATGATATAATTCAAATCCATCACAGTAAGCACTGTGAAACTGCTGCAACCTTTTTCAATAATCAACAGCTAGAGGTTGCATCGCATCCATTTTACCAGTGGCCTGATTGCATCAGCAAGTTATTTGCTCATATATAAAACTGAGGGCGGGGATGACGCGTACACCAGGTGATCCATGGAGCCACAGGCAGCTCGTCTGTCAGACTGAAGTGTCTCTGAAAGTCAGAGCTCTCATCAAGTGTTCGGCTTGTTCTGTAGGATCCTCATATGCAGTGTGCTAATGACGTTAGGACGAGTCTTGGCCACCCCGAGCTCACTGTGGCTGTTTGTGTCTGCCGTGTGCTTGGGCATTCACTTTAATAAGGCTAGACACGGCTCCTGATATTATTCAGGTATATTGAGCTCCCTCTATATATAGACCAGGTGATTTGGGCTAGACAGCCTGCACATAAACCTCCACAGAGACTTAGACTCACACACACACACACACACACACACACATACTCACGGGGTTGCTTTAGAATAGGGTTGGATCTACCGGCTGTCAGACAAGAACTCAGCATTAAGCATGTCTCTGTCTGGGACAGTGCATACATGTGCGTGTGTGTGCGTGTGCAGTGTATGTGTGCGTCAGTTCAAACTCCATTCTGGGGAGCTCCATCCATCATTATGTGGAAGAGCCAAATTGTTGCCAATATCCCCCTCCGCTCTTCCAGTCCATTCATTCTCCATCTAACAGGTCTATCACGTACTGTAAAGATGGATGTAGTCCATATCCATATAATCAACAGGAGATTGTCAATTTCAGCCCTGTCTCTGCTGCAGTAGTGTAGCTAAAGTGGCTATTATTCATGAAGTGTCACAGATTTGGCCTACTGATCTGATATCAGCTTGGACTTTCAGGATGTAACAAAGCAGATATTTGAAGGGAGTTCACTCACAGATCGCAGATCTGATCTTGTGCTCTCAGCATTTGGACCAATCCTTGGGATTTCATTATATACAGTAATATATGTATCTAATACAGTTATACTGACAACTTAGAGTTAGTGATTTTTCTTGCAGCAGCACTGCGTAGGCAGAGGTGGGGTCACTGGGTTACTGCATGCCCTTCCTAGGCAAGAATTTACTGATGAGGGTGAAGTCATTCCGCATCTGTTGTATTGTATTTTTGTAATGTATTTGTGTTTCTTTTATAGACCATTTATTGATTTATTGATTTTTGCTCTGTACGGCCTGCATTCTGCTTTTAAAGTAAACTCTGCATATGTATGTACGTTGCAGGCGTGCTGCAGGTCAGCGGGATGCGTATATACACATCTGGGGATATGGAGGCAGTCAACGGGACGGATGTTCGTCTGAAGTGCACATTCCAGAGTTCCTCTGCCATCAA
The DNA here is from genome assembly GCF_043641665.1 of Enoplosus armatus. Taxonomy (NCBI): domain Eukaryota; kingdom Metazoa; phylum Chordata; class Actinopteri; order Centrarchiformes; family Enoplosidae; genus Enoplosus; species Enoplosus armatus. The sequence goes on along the minus strand of NC_092184.1, from coordinate 23,146,507 downwards.
CCCCAACTCCATCATCATCTCCTGGAGCTTCAGACCCCTCAAACCAGGCCGAGAAGAGTCGGTGAGTGCACGCGTGTGTCTGTGTGTGTTTGCGAGAAAGTGAAATCAAACCTGAAATCTCCCTCATTGTGTCAGGGAGCATCCACCCCCTCAGCCAACCGAGAGAGGAGTCGGTGAGTCATCAGGCTCCCTACAGAGCGTCCAAGACAGCCTTTGTGTGTCTATGCGAGTGTGTGTGTGTGTGCATATTGAGAATAGAGAGAAAAAGAAGCAGCAGGTCTGGCTGTATGTCTTGTATTTCTTTCTCTGTGAGAATAAAATACCTTCCTTCCCCAGACTCAGTTTGGTATGAATTTCTATCTGTGCCAGTCCAACCAGTCAAACCCATTATTGCTCCAACCAACTTGACCCATCAATTTTCTCTTTCAGGTGTTCCACTACCAGCAGCGACCATATCCTCCTTTAGAGGGCATTTTCAGGAAGCGTGTCACCTGGGCCGGTGATGTCATGGGCCGTGACGCCTCCATCATAATTCAGCAGGTCAAGTTCACCTACAACGGCACTTACGTCTGCCAGGTCAAGAATCCGCCGGATGTTCACGGCACGAGTGGAGAGATTCGACTCCGTGTCGTCACCACAGGTCAGCAGTTTGACGTTTAGTTTTTAGACACAGTATTTCGTGTAGTCATGTGTTTCTGTTTCTCTGAGGAGGACAGCACAAGCATGAAACAAAGAAAAATATATTCAAATTTCAGAGGCACTACTCGATTTGATTTAAATGAAGCAAATCATTTTTTCAATTATGAGACTCATCATTTAACAATGGACGTTGTTTGGTACGATGTGGTATGAATTATATATTATTGCATTGACACATTTTAATTAAAAACATTGAAAATGTTCCAGACATATTGACTTAAAACAAAAAACCTCAATAACTATTAAATGTTCATTTTCATATTAATATAATAGTGTTTGAACAGTAGTTGAAAAAAAGGTCGCTACAGGTACAGCCTGTGCTGTGACATTCGGTTATCGTTTTAATGATTTACTGACTGATTATGAGATTGATTAGATATTTTATTCTGGCTTGCTGTGTGACCCAGCCAATCAGAACTATTGACCAGAGCTACCCATTTTATTGTGTTTAAATATTTAAACAGGCAACAATATGTCAACAAGAGTCTACATGCTAACGTCAGCATGCTCATAATGTTAATGCGTTAGCATGCCAATCCAACTGGTAGCTCTCAAAGACATTTCACTGAAAGCCAAAAATGTCAACATAGATGAAAAGTCAAGGGATCACCAAAGTCATCTTCATCCTCTGGGGGCGATGAATGTCTGCCAGCCGACAGACAGACCGACTGGCCATCCCATCAACATGTCCAAAAATGAAGAAATATGCTTTTCTGTTTGTAACAGCTTCCAGCCGACAGTTACAAACGCACGATAGAATGGCTTTGAGCAGCGATGGCACTCATGCTTTATCAAACAAGCGCACTCAGTCTGCATCCCTGCGTTTCTTTCTCACCCACAGCCTCTTTCTCCGAACTGCTCCTTCTGGCGTTGGCCATCGGGGGCGGTGTCGCTGCTGTGGTCCTCCTCCTCATCATCATTTTGTCCTGCAGGCGGTGCAAGAAGAGGACTCAGAGTCAGCGGGAAGGGAACGAGGAGGCTCCCCGCAAAGAGAGAAAAGACCCCACCGCGTGGTAAGACCAAGAGAAAGACAGAGGGAGAGGAAGAGGGGGATAGAGAGAGGAACAGAAGAATCACACACTTCCTCTCTCGCTCTCCGTCTAACTCTGGGGATCGGGCTTGTGGTGCTCCGTCTTGGGGCCTGGGGCTCTTTTCTTACTGGACGCTTCACTTCCTCCTTCCTCTCCAATCGCAGTCTTTGGATCCCAATTCTGGACAAGTTGATGGGCAGCTGTCATTAACCAGACATGCAATGAGAATGTGCCTTTGTGTAGAAAGCTGTAGATACAGACCTTTAGCCACACTGCTGTGTATCTTTTATATCACCATGTGCCTTTCATTTCTGGAGAGAAACAACTGTTTTATCAGTTTATCTTTTCCTGTTCAGCTAAATTGGCTTCCAAACACATTTCCTGTTTAGAGTAAATGTTTTGATGCTGTAGAAGTAGAACAATGGTGTATTCCTGCTGTTTACTTTCCTACTAATACATTTCAAACCCAACAACATACCAATGCAGTACAAACCTCATGTTTGATATATTATTTCAGCAAACAATAGAAACTGTGCTACAATGAAGAAGCAGTTTCCTGGCTTCTACTGAAATTCTGTTTTAATTACCAGATGATGAGAAACGTTATGAAAACCAAACCTTTTATCAACCCTCATTTCAGTGGTCGTATACAGTATCAGCTGCCTGTACATTTCTGTTTTGTTTCACTACTGAAGTTATATTGCTGTATTTTTCTGAGATTCTGTGGTGTTTTTAGCCTGATGTTGAGACTCCTGCAGAAATAATCAAGGTGCTATTAAATAATCACAACCTGATAGAGAGCACTTGTTGGAAACAGACATTTCATAAAGCACTTTTGTAAAAGTTTTTAATTCTAAATTTCATTGACAACGTGGCAAATCTTCCAACCATCCGATGGCCGATTGTCTGTTTCGAACAATGAGCTGTTATTTTCTGGGCACATGGGACTTGTTTGTTTCTCTCTTGGGTTTTCAGATCTCTCTGCAATCGATGCTGTAACTTGTTCAAAACTGTGTTGCGATAACTCACTGTATGCACCAGACTTTAAGAGCCAAGCCTCTCAAGGAAAAGTTCACAACTTTGCTGTCGTCACGGTCGATCAGATTTATTCAGACTTCAAACCGAATCTTTCACTGAAAGGAAATATTTTGATTTAGATCCAACCTTTGCTCTCAACTTTGGACGATTTAACCCCGTGTGACGCTAACACTTTGTACCCTGCTGTGTTTGTGTCTGCTGGTCTTTGTCCTGTCCCCATTGTGTGTGACTTATGCACATGCATGTACATAAATAATTCATGAATGCGTCATGCATGAATTCATGTGTGTGCGTGTGTTGCTCTTACCTCCCCCTGGTGCATGCCTCCCTGTCTCCTCTGTGTGTGTGTGTGTGTGTGTGTCCAGCCACCCATCGAGGGCTGTCCACCTCTACCTATCAGAGACGTCCATAGAGATTGACAGTTCAGACGGCATGATCTCAGAGGCCAGCACCCCAGACCCGAGCTCCTCAGAGGAGGAGGGCCCGAGCTCGGACGACGAGGACGATGGTGACGACTCCGACTGAGGAGGTTGGGACAGACAGAGAGACAGAAACACAGATGTGAAGCCAGCCGGGAAGCTTCCTGGAGGGGATGCCCAGATGGCCCCCATGGATAACGCTCCACGAGTGGAGATCAGATGAAGAGAGCGGCGCTGCTGCTGTATCGAGAACAAGCACATTGTTCAAGAACGGGAGGAAAACGGAAAAGAAAGTTCTGTTTGAAAAGTTTCCGAATAAGAACAAAGAGATTAGAGCGACGCTTTTGATGAAGATCAAGGCTATGAGACAAGATCGAAAGTATTGTAACTTTACTTTTGAGAGAGACCAGAAATATTCATATGAGGAAAGGATTAAGCCTGCAGGACTTCAGAAGTGAGAGGCCGATCTGTCTTGCTGTTGTTTTAGAGATGGATTTTGTTAAGCGTGGGAAGTCAATACCAACTGACAGCAGTCAGAATGAGGAAGGTGTTTTCTGCCATGATGAGCCATATTGAGACCTTTACATGTAGAATCTGTCGGATCATCTTTTATATTTTAGTTTTACCGTTCAAAGTCATCAGGGATAATGTAGGTCTTGCATTTCAGCCAGTTATGCACACCATCATAATACCTGCCTCTCACTGGTTAAAGGCAGTTTTATCCTCCAACTGTGTGCTGAGGGGCTTATGTCACATCAGATTACTTGGATAAAAAAAAGCATAAATGTGATGTTACTGTAATTACGTCTGAAGGCCAAATACTTGATCAGTGAGCAAGCAACCGCATGCATGCATCCATCCTGAGCGCTGTGTGGGCGCGCGCAGTCAGATCTGAAAACCCTTTTGATTGAAAAAATGTCCTCCAGAGCCTGTTTTCTCTCCATGCGTCTGCGAATGCACCACGTCTACTAACAAATGATTGTAATACCTGTCTTCCTTCCTTTTTACGACAGAGTTTTGTACTTGTGATGTAATACTGAGCAATATGTTTATAGATTTGTCTCTTTTTTTAAAAATTTTATTTTAGAAAATGCCAGAAGTATTTTATCATGTTGTTTAAAATGTCACTGTATGTGTTTGTTGTAGAGCTTTTATAAGAAAGATTTTCTAATAAAAATGCCTTTGACCACATTGTGTCACACGCACACAAAGGTGATCTGGGGAGATACCAGTTGGCCCCTGAAACAAATAATCACACGCAACTTGGCGAGATTTGACAGAACTCATCTATTATGTAAGAGAGGAATGCTGTTATCCACCATTTATTATGCATCATTATCTTTAATGCACTACCTCCAGTCGTGTGCTTATGTCTGTCTGCAGCGCTCTTCACTTGTTTACCTGTAAGCGTTACTGCAGCGGGTCGCTGTTTAATTTGTTGCAGGTCCAATATGCTTATGCCTGCCTTTGTGACCTCCGTCTGGGTTTGCTTGTTTGTTGGATGAGATTGTTCATGACTACGAATATGTTACTCTATATCTTTGTGTGTGTGTGTGGGGCCTATTTGTGTGCATTGATCAAAGTCTGTCCCTGTGGGTGCAGCTTTAGTTACTAACTGACAGGCCTAAAGCGTGTGTGTAGTTGGGGGCTGAGCAGGGTTGGCACATAACAGGTTGGCTAGCACTGAAAAGAGGAAGACAAGGTGGGCGGGAGACAGAGTCTGTTTATCCGAGCTAAATAATTACATCTTGTTGTAGAGAAAGGCCACTAGTGTTGAACTGATAAAACAACAGTGGGGTCTCTAGATAATCTCGTTTGTATCACCAAAGCGTCTGTTAATTACTCTTGCAGAGTTTAGACATTGGCCTTCAAATAATCCTGCCTCTTCAGTAATCAACTGCGGGTGAGGGCTTATTTGACAAGCCATTGCTAGAGTTTGTTGTGACTGTCACATACGGTAAATTAACATTTTAATGTGACAAAGATTTTTTTTCTAGCACAGCCTAGAAATGAAACATGATTTTCGCGCCAAACCTCAGCAAATATCTCTTGTAGGAAAAGCAGATATGCCATTTTCTCCTCATCATCCCGAGTAGACCAGAATGCAATGGAACATGCAGAACACTATGTTACTCAGCTATCATCGCTGCTATCAACTCGCTCCACCCAGACAAACAGAGCTGCATCTGCGTGCAGCAAGTTCATGCCCGTTTTCTGGTGGTTGCCAAAAGGCAGGACACCAGGCAGATATTAGCTGTTGTTCCCCTCACCTCCACCTCCTCCTGATGACAGATTTTGCCAAATACAAAAAGGAACACATATTAAATGGTGAACATCTCTAGTTGAAGAATTTCCAGACTGATCTTTGTGTATCAACAAATCATTCTGCTTTACTGCTGCGTCTACCTGGATGGTAGCCGGTAATGTGAACCAAACTCCTGGGAGAGGTGTTCACAATCATTCCTTGTTCATGACTCATTTAATACGCCATTCTCTTCCACAATGTGTTTATTACTGCCACAAATCATTTCTGAGCAGACAAACGTGGGCTTTGTTTAAGGAAGGGAAGGGAAACATTTTGCAGTCTTGTACCAAAGAGGAAATCATGTTTTTCTTCCTCCTGCTTGGTTTCTGTCTTGCTTCATCTCTTTCTCTCTCTTCTCAGACTGCATTCCTCACCTTAGGATGGGTTGTACCTGGCACAGTAATGTGGAGAAGCACTAAATTCCTTCACACATACTTACGCAGACTCACTTGTGTGCAAACACACACACACACACACACATACACAAACATAGGCTTGGCACGGCAGGTTTGCGGAAAGAGAAAACAAATGACCTCACTGGTATGCAACTATAAGACTGAATGTCACAGTAAGAATTATATTGACGGCTGTTATTTTCCACACACATACACACACCCACATATGCACTTAAACACTGCAGTTATTAATCCATTCACTCTAAAGGTGGAGTGTCAGCTTGATTTGCCTCCGTGTAGTGTATAGAGCCTCCTGCAGCTATTGAGGCTAATGAGTAATGCTGTCATACATGTTTCTGACAGCCCTGAGAAAAGTGTCTGTGTGTGTGTGAAACCTTTAAAACGGTGTGTGTTGGAGTGTAGCAGATTCAACTTTTCATCAACCATTCAGTCCGTGGAGCTCATCTAAACGGATGAAAAGGCAGAGGGACTCTCACGTGTTTGGCTGAAGGATAATGGTTACATACACCGTCTGGCCCCAACAATTTAAATCACCTTTATTAGTCCCCTGCAGTGTTGACAACAGAAGAACAGGTCTCTTGTCAAGTCACCAGAAAGCCTGTAAGTGGGGAGAGCCTTCATTGTGACTGAGAAGATTTCAGCTGAAACTGACACCACACTACTGTAACTAGACAGAAAGCCCCTGTATTCATGTGTGAGAGAGAGAGAGTACCCAGGTAAGAGGCACAACACTTTATCTTCCAACAGCGGATGGGGGGAGTCTCTATTAAACTCAGGCACATTATATAATATAGTTAACACAACACAACACCGTGGAACGCAGAAGACGTGAATGCTCCCAGGTAAGTCCTGTAACTCAGCATCTATTCAAAAAAAGGAAGGGGTATCCCTGCCTCAGTGTGGGAACTGTTACATAATATTGTTAACAGATACAATACAAACACTGCACTTGTGAATGGATGCATGGAGGAGCAAACCTGTGCCTAACTCTCTACATCTTTATCTCATATTAGAGAGGGCGTCCACAGCATTTGCAATGAATCTGGATTTTGCAAGGAACCGAGCATAATCACAAAGTACAGGCAGGTAAGAGCCTGAGCCAAAAATGCTGTGTACATTGACGCGCCTGCCTGTGAAGAAATCGCTGGATCGCTTTCAAAAGGTAAACAGTGATGAAACATTGCTTTCAGAGACATCATTTTATCCAAATTTAATCTTTATATTCAACTAACAGCTCACTGTCCTGGCAAGTTCTCACAGGAATAGTTTCCACATGGTCTGCAGTAAATTATAAGTTAGTTACAGAGTAATTTATTGTATGGAAACCACTTTTCACAGTCCCTTATTAGTGAGCCTCTAGGCACGTCTGCTTTTTCATTAAAATCAAGTCAGGGTGCAACGTGTAACATGAGGAATAAGCATTTCCCTCAAACTCATTAAACTACATCAAATTAGTTTTTGCTATACAATTAGCTTTGTTTCAGAGTACATAGGGGATTATTTGCTTATAATTCTTTTTTTCTCATGGCGCCATGCCGATATGTATTTAACTCCGGCTATATAGGTTGTAATGGTGGCACACGGCTGATACATACACAGTGTATCTGAGTAATAGAGGACGCCGCTCTCGTTCGATATCCTCTGATGTGTCATGAAATGAAACGAGGTTATGCAACACGACTACAGCATCTCTGCTGTCTGAATGGAGGAAACGCTCCTGGCAGACTCGAAGGATGTGAGGATGGAACTGACAATCCACACCAAATAAAGGCATAAATAAACTTCAAAAGGACCCTGTACAAACATGTAGTGAAGAGATAAACCATTACACCAGAGTGAAACTGAACTGCTAGAAAAATAAATACCTTCTCCCATTAGAGATAATTACAACAGTAAAGACAGGAGATTGGGGACAAGGATAGAGGAGTAATATGCCCAGAAATAGCAGAGGAGTCCCATTAGAGCATCCCTGGGTTTTATACAGAAGCTGGCTGGGGAGATAAGGGAAGGACTGGGCCTCAGGCCTCCACACAGAGGGGTCATTTCTGTTTCTGTTACGTTTGTAAGACCGTAAAGGTCCTAGACCTTAGAAAATCGGCAGGCCCTGACAATTTCCCCCCTTACTTCTTACGCCTGGCTGCAGATATTATAGCTGAACCAGTGTCACATGTTTTACTCTCTCTATACAAAACAATGTCATTCCTGATGTCTGGAAAACTGCCTGTGTCCTTCCCTCATTGACAGGCGGTGATCCCGACCCACGGTGGTGAATAACTACAGACCCATTTCTCTATTGAAGCTAAGGTCCATGAAAGGCTGGTGAAGGAGCAGATCAAGGAACACATGTGCTTGAACAACATGCTATCTCCTCACCAGTCTGGATTTAGGAAGCAGCACAGTACAGTAATCATGGAAGTAGTAAATTATATTGTGGAAGCCTTGGACGTCAAGAACTATTGTACTGCCTTTTCTCGTCTGTGCTCTTTGCTCTTGTACATAGTTTTAAAAAGTCTGACTACTACTTTGGCACTTTTTGTCTTTGTGTTGAATGTCCTGTAACTTTGTGTTGTATTGCTGCTGTTGTCTTGACCAGGAGACAACTGTATCTCAATGAGATTACCCGCCTACCTAAATAAAGGTTAAATAAAATGAAATAAAAATATGAGGCGGATGTAGATGTACAAAGAGAGTGTTTGATATTTTAACAGCCCATGCCTGTTTCAAAGATGCTCATGATCGACATCATTATCTGAGGGTTAAACTGCTTAACTAACTCCCTCACTCACATTACCTCCAGCAATAACTGAATTCATCCAAATACAAAAAAGCCATGCCACTTTATATTATTATTATTATTATTATTATTATGGTATTTGTTTATTGACACAGGCCTATGATTTGGCCTATGTATTGTTACACTCCAGTCCCTTTTATAACTTTGTGTTATTCTTTTACAACCTGTTTGCATTACAAGACCTTTCTTATGGCGACAAATTAAACTATTTGATAGAATAACAATGTGATATTGCTCAGTGGTGTCTCCTTATTCCCCTCACTTACGCTGTAAAGTTGTGTTGTACTCGCAGTGGGTCCGACAGCTCCACTTCCTGATACACCTGTTTGTCAGGTGGGACAGTCAGTCAGCAGCCCGCAGTCTGCGCAACGGAGAGACTGAGTCATGACTAAATAGATAATGGACGGAATTTCACCGGAACTTTGACGCAACTTGGACTTTTTCCCCCCTCCTGATCGTCATGAGAGTAAACCCGTTTTCACAAGTTAAAATGCGCGGACGGCACCGAGGGAGCAGCGCTGCGAGCGTCGCGTCGCTGCTGTGTTTGTTGGGCTTCTTCGGTGAGTAAACAGGCCGGAGAGGCGAGTTCATGTCGCCGTGTTGCAACGCAAGTTACAACAGAGAGAAACTGTTTGCACCAGTGCAGCCGGGCCCTAATGTTCGTTAAACATGTCGACGTCTTATTTCAGTTTGACTTGTCTGTAACGTGAACTCACTTTTAATAGTCCACGTTTCATTTCCGCGGCCACCAGGTAGGAAAGTCAGAGGAAAGTCAGAGGAAAGTCAAGGCCTGCTGGAAGGAGCTCTGTAAACACCATCAAACGCCGTGATAACACTGGTTCATGCTTTCCTTTCTTTCTGCCTCGGCTTGAGAAAGACAATGAGAGTATAGTCAAACTCAATCGTGGAGTTGGCAGTGAAGTCAGACACATGTTGAGTCAGTTATGTCCGTCAGTTGATGATTGAATGTTGTGGGAAGAAGTCTGAAGACCTCTTGAGAAGTCAGCCACTGTGCAGACGGCAGCAGGCCATAATAACAGACCGGCCAGGCTCAGAAAGACTCTGACAACTGCTATGTAGTGAGTTCAGAGCACTGAGTATTTCTGCCAAGTACATTACAAACATGGCTCTGCAAGGTGGGGAGTTGTTTTCCTCTCTGAGATGTTATTGAAGGGGAAAAAGAGATGCTGACTGTAATGGCTGCTCTGTATCACTGGCTTAGTCAGGACACAGGCAGCAGCAGATTAGTGTCATTGTGGTTTGTCTTTATTTGATAAACACTTGTTTTGGGGTTTTTATATTTGTGCCCAGAGCTGTGTCTGACAGGACAAACAGCAGCAACTTGTTCCTGCCAGGGTCACATCAGGACAGCTCAGAAACTACTTTTAGTATGAAATCGTCTTCCCTCTGACTTTTTTTTGATCAAGTCCAGACATCTTGAAGGAACTAGGTGTCAACAAGGACCACTGATGAGCTGCCAACTTTCCTATCCTGCCACCAATTACTATCATGTCTTCAAGTTCAAGAGCGGTTCAGCTTTCAAGGCTCCTCTGCTTGATTTCAACTTCTATGATGCGATAGCTTTGTTCATGTTGTCGACTCGCTCACCCCGGGCTCTCTGTAGATGAATCGGGCTGATCACATGATACACTCTTTAGTTTAAGATAAACTTTGTCCTCATCACAGCTTTTGGGTTCTCAGATGGAATCAGGGGTTTCAGTCTAAGATCGGATATACCAGCTGATAGTCGGGTTTTTGCTCTCGCTTCGTCCTTGGAGAAAAGGCGGTTTGAGGCCTTTGCTTTGAAATGCAGGACTGTTTCATTTATGCCCAAAAACCAACTGTGTATTAATGTCACTGATGGGGTGTTGGCATGCAAATATAGCAAGCTTTCTATGAAGGGCTCACGTTAAAGGGCAGGGGGACAGTGATACATTATGATGATAGCTTTTGTTCCGGGCTGGAATATCTCAACAACCGTTGGATGGATTGCTGTAAAACATGCGACAGATATTAAAGGTCCCAAGAGGACGAATCCAGATGACCTTGGTGATCCTCTGGCGGTTCCTCTAACGCCACCATGAGGTTGGCATCTTTGGTTTTGAGTGTAATATCTAGACAATGGATTGCCGAATGCCTTATGACCAAATCTGCAAAACGAATGACAGTCCCATGAGCCTCGGCTGTACTTTGTCTTTACTACTAATTAGCAAATATTAGCACGCCAACACAATAAATTAAGATGGTGAGCCTGGTAAACATGATCTGCTAAACATGCTGGCATTAGCATTACAGCCTCCCAGAGAAGCGATCATGGCTGTATCCGTATGTTCAACAGAACTAAGTGATCATGGCCTAAATAACCAAAAATCCTAAATGTGCGCTCTGGTTGCCATAAATCCTGCCATAACAAGATTGTGAAGGAAACGGGTGAATCCATCTCTTTGTCAGTTTGTTGGTTGTGGACATTGTCCCAGACCAGCTGTCCTGGCATGCTTGGCCTCTACACCTCTCTAGAGTCATTATGGAAATCAACTGAACCCAACATGAATTAATTAAAACGGCTTATTAATGACTCATTAATAAAATACTAAATATTTGAAGGTTCTCTCTCAAAAGAGGCTGCCAGTATTCAGCTCTTGTTCGTGGGTACGTTTGTTGCAGACACTGCTCTGGACGGCCTCCCGAGGCACTCTGAGTGACGTGATAACAATGAAAAAACATGTAGAGACACAGGGACATAGCTTTTACCTGCCGTTGAAGGCCCCCGACAGACAGATGTGTAGCATGTCTGTGAAATACAACAAGAGAGGATGGTGAGAAACTCAGTTCAGCGACTACGAGAAGGAATTTGCTGTGCTGACACTTTCATGCCTCCACAATGTGGGCATGTTTGTAGATGCTGTTATGTTTTTTTTATTCACTATTTTGCGCACAGTAAGTGAGTAAAATGTCACTCACAATGTGTCCTCCTTTCCCTTTCGCCTCCATTCCCCTTTGTCATTCTTCTTGAACAACTAAACATGTAAATATTATCACTCTTATCATCTTTTTTTTTTTTTTGACTCTTTCACCTCCAGGCCCTTCCCCAGTCGCCTCCATCACAGTGAATACTCCAGCAGAGCTCTATGCATCTAAAGGGGATGCCGTCACATTGTCTTGCACTTTCACTTCCACCAGTAGGCCAACCAGTAAAATGACTGTCGACTGGTCTTACAGGCCCCAGAGTGGCGGGCCGCCACACACAGTAAGTATGCGTTTATCAGAATTACTGTGGGAACGAGGCTGTAGTGTAGACGCTGTTGCAGCCATTGTTAAAATGAGCATTATGATTAATTGTCCATTCATGGTATGTATTTGTATTGGTGAGTTCACGTTTTCCAAGAAAAATTTGGGCAAAACATTCTTCGTAAAACCTGTTTATTGACTTGATTGTGGATTTGATGTATTAATCTACACTTTGAAAGGTAAATGTACAAGAAAACAAAGACGTTGACGCTGTCTAGGCAACATATAATTAGTCAACAATTATGGTGATGGTTGATTTATCGTTTCGCTCGTTATTTAAGCAAAAATGACAAAAATTCACTGTTTCCAGCCTGTATCTTCTTTACTGCACTGGTCTGGGATGTTTGGATTGACTTCATGTAAGGTGTATGGATTAATATAGGTTCTCATTAACCACTTATATTTCAAAGATTTGAACCTGGCATTAACAGTTAAAACTTGTGACTGTAAACTAATATTTTCTGACAATTTATGGACTAAATGATTAGTTGAGAAAAGCATCTGCAGATTGTTCAACAATGAAAACGATCATAAGTTGCAGCCCTAATCAGTTTTAAATGATACTTCGTACTTTGAAGACCTCACTCAGACTGTGTTCATGTACAGGTGCGTGACTTCCATTGCTCACTCTGTACAAACATGACTTGTTTGAATATCTGGTTGCTTTATTTGCGTTTGTGGCCAGCTTGACTACTCTTGATTTCTGAATCTACATTTACGCCTGCACCCTGAAGCAAAGTCAGGTTTAATGAAGATCCCGTATGTACCAATACCAGTTTGATTTATCAGCATCACTGTTGAGGTCCAAGTTTTATCCATTCACATTCCAGCCCAGCCCTTGTGTCTTTCCGAGGCCTCCCCAGGAAATCCTGGCTGGTCAGCTCCCATAAAACCCCTTCCCATGTGCTGGTTTCGTGGTCTTGTTCGAAATGCGTTCAGATGTATCCATCTCAGCCCATAACTGCACTCAGTCCTACAACCCTGCACACTCTGGGTTCAGTTTCAGCAACCAGTCCACTGAAAATCCACCACATAATTTAAGCAGTTCCATTTGCACTTGAAGATAGACATCAAGTGTGGTTCTATGTAATTGCATTTGGACCATGGGAATCCATAGTGTGGTAGCTGCAACCCTATATGCCATCATTTCCTATAGGAGCACTCAGAGTTAAGTGGAGGCTAATGTTTTGTGGCTCCACTGATATGGAGTGCTGTTGGTTTAGTCATTAAGATGCAGCTGTGTGGAGGGAGAGGAGGAGAAACATGACTTGGTACATATTGAGAGGGTGTTAAAGTGTGTATACACCTTCATAAAAAGGTGTGTCAGCTGCTACCTAAGGAAAATCCACACCAGTACCCGTATTTTCCTTCGACCCAGCCCAACTCATTTGTTGTCTTTATCACAGATAAATAATGTGTGGCAGTTTCCTGATAGGGCCCATAGATGGAACAAAGTCTGGAAGTTTCTAATTTCTATTTCTAAGCCGTCATTTACTTTCCATCCAATTTCATTAGCAGTTTTGGCTGGTTTATTGGCCTGTGTGTCCCCGGCCGTATATCACACTGGGAAAGACCATGAATAAGCATGTGAAAAGCTCCATCAGAAAATATAATTTTGCAGCCAAAGCTTTAGTGTCAATCTGAATTGCTGCAGTGCTTCAGTGGCTTGCATAATTACCTCAGTCCTGATGAGAATTAATTTTGTAGATTGGAGAAGAGAGGCTGAATGTTCAATCAAATATCAGTGGGAGCTGATGGTAATTGGAGGATTTGGCAATTGAATTCTGCTGAATAATGCTAAAAAAATCTATTATGATGATCTAAAACTTCATTTGGGCTCTGTCTTTAAGTTTGTCAAGTCAGTGGAAGCTTTTGTCTAAATGATCAAATAGATTTATTGAATAGGCGGCCCCAGTTGAAAACAATCCAACATCCTTGGCCGTGTTGCAGCATTTCTTATGAGTTTAAAAGGATCATCGGGTCTAATGTTTGTTTCCAGACTGAGCAGACTCTTCTGTAGTCAGTGACTTCAAGCTGCTCTCATGTAGACAAGTGAGCTCTGCCAAGTCCTCAAAAGATCAGCCGTGGATGAATAGCGAAGGGACTGGGTTTATATCTGCCAGGCCTACAACCAGTCTCTCAGAATGATGCAGCTGAGAGACACCCTGTTGTAAAACCATAAAACCGCATCAGTGTCTGTGATTGTTCTGGTGATTCTGTGTTAGCTTTTGATTTTTATTTTATTCGCCTCAGTTTATTGAAAGGTGACATTTATCCATGTTGAAATATATTCATTTCACATTTTGGATACTTCTGCACTGTATATCACAAATTATAATGTTTTTCTTCCTCAGTATGCTCTGCCTCATGTGTAGCTCTTATTATTGACACTTTCAGTTGTTAATGTGATCTAGTGTTGTATGCCGTAATACAGAAGAAGAGTGTAAAGCTTACTGTTGATTTTATTTTGGATCGTTATAAATGAAAATAGACTGAAGAAGAATAGAGAAACTTTATACGGCAGTTGTTTAAATGGGGCTGTTACGCCAGGCATGGCATTGACGGAGATATTCACTCTTCTGAGTGCCATATAGGTTTTTTTTTTTTGCAAACATGGTGTTCGTTCCAAAAACGACGTAACTCAGCTGCCACTTTGGTGATTTTGTCAACGAGAGCACTCTGAATAAAAACACTAAATATAACTACATACTTGGAGCAAATTCGCAGAAAAAGGGCATTAATGCTTAAAATGTAAATAAACAATTTTAACTTAACACTTCCCAGCGTTTAAATCAGCATAAAAAAAATAATGTTTAATGTGTATGAAGCAGGAATGCACGTTACTTAATCCGTTACTTACGTAATCCAGAGCTGATTTAAACAAGAGCTTTTCCTTCAGTTCATTAAATCCCTGCAGCCATCTGAAGGCAGCAGGACAGATCTGTTGATACCGGAGCGCATTACACACGGCGTCCACTGTGTTTACCGTCATTAAATCAAGTGCAAATGATACCAGGCTGTTACAGAATACCCCCCCCCCCACACACACCTCTACACTCATCAGACTGGTTGACTATAACTTGGTATTCTGCCTGTTTATGCGGGAGAAGTCAGACTACTGGAGCTCATTAACCCTGCCACCCACAGCCTCCTTTCCAACTTAAAAAAAAAAAAATTCAGCTGTTCATATTTTATTCTTGAAACGCATTACGAAGCAAACGCTGCTGTGTCACATTTAAAGATATGATGTGACTTTTACAAAGTGAAACACTGGAATAGCGTCAGATTGATGCGCTCACATCAACTGCTTCACCAAACTGTTTTTTATTATTTGCTTCTGTCATCATTTGTGCGATTAAAATAGTGCCCTTTAGGTCAAATATGGAAGGAGCTGCATGAATTGGCTGGATGCAAAAACAGCCATTGTGTTTTTCGGAGAGAGATCGATAACTCCCTTCTGCTGAGCTTTGAGAGTACAGATGAAGGCCATGAAGCTCCGATTTTATCCTGCAAATAATCTAAAAGCCTCTTGATGTCTTCATGTTCCTTGTCTGGCTCGACCAGCTCAGTACAAGCAGCTCATATTACGTGACTATTTACTAAATGTATTTCTGTGTCTGAATGTAAGGGTTTCTCTTCTGGTCTAGTTGACGGTTTTATCCTTTTCAACCATTCATGTTGGTGTAGTTTGAAGTTTAATTATACAATTTCCATAGGAAAAATCAGCTGAAATGTTATCTGTTCATTCTCACTGTACTGTATAAAGTCTTACTGTACTAAGTGTGTAAGTGTGTGTTGCAATGTGGATGTTCATTCATACCAGTATATAAATGGATTCAGCTCCTGGATGATCAGCTCTACCCGAACCCCGGGTCACTTCCACTTTTACTCACTTTGTCGCATGGTTTTCTTTCAGATTTCATTAAAATAAGATGTATAGAAAGTGAACAAAGGGTCAAACAACAACATAAGACATAATGACCAATAGAGGAAAGATGAAAGCAAATGTCTTCAGTATCAAACCCTCCGTCTCACAACTCCATCAAATCACTTGTCAATTTCCTGTTTGTGTTTGTATGTTTCTACCTCCAGATTTCTTCCGTCCAAGGCGTCATTAAACTTATTGAAACACAAACTCTACTTTACTCTGTGAAAAACATTTACTGTAGTATTTCCACATTTTTATCCCCCCTTCTCCACGCACACACACACACACACACACACACACACACACACACACTCGTACTCTGAATGCCATGTTTCTGAGAGGTCGTGTTTTTGAGCTTGACGTGGGAGTAATGACGAGTTGGGAGTTTGTTGTTGAAAACAAACTTATGTGGTAAATGTTAAACTAAAATGTAAAAATTCTTGTTTTCGAGACACCTGTAGTTCAAATTTTCTCTCTCTGCAAGACTCATGCACACACAGGAATTTCTTCGCCTTGTGCTCGATCACATTTGTATTCATATTTCTTAGACGGAAGCCCTCTTCACTCTGCTGTCCACAATATTGCCAAAAGAAAATGTCCCACCACCATCTGTCTCACCACCTGTTGCTCCAGACACTTTCCCTCCGGCAGAAAAATGATAAGTTAGATTTCGGAGTGTAACTGTACATCAACATTTCTCTTCCCTGAATCTTACCTCTCTGGTTGAGTTAGTCACTAGTTTTTTCACCAGACTTTAATTAGACATAATTTTACACGCTTGCTCACGGCACACTGCATTTAACCACACCCATCTGTTTCATACAAATAACATATGATTTTTTTGTTGTTGAATCCTCTCTCGTCTCCCTCCAGTTTTTCCACTTCTCCTCTCGGGCGTTCCCTCCACTTGACGGTCAGTTTGCCGGTCGTATCCGGTGGCAGGGAAGCCCGGCGCGCGGGGAAGCCTCCATCTCTCTGATCAACGCCACGTTGAACGACAATGGGACCTACACGTGCTCTGTCAGAAACCCTCCTGATGTCCACGGGTCGCCGAATTCGCACACTGTCCTTGCTGTCACACCAAAGGGTAAGATGGTGCACATACACACATGCAAAACAACCAAGCGGGGCCCATTCCTTAGCCTTGTACATTTTGATGGCTTCAATTGTGTGCACTCTTGAATGCATACAACATAACAGTAGTTACATTTAGACTCTTATGATGCATTTTTTGCTGTAGAATCATATTTATCTTCTCAAACATGTATGATTTTAAATTCCTTCCTGATTTCACCTGGATTTATCTTTTCTGTGTACTGTGTATATACAGAGACTGGAGAAGAAGAAGTTTAAAATCCACTGCCAGCCACATATTTCTTAAGATAGCAGCCTAATCCATCTATTTCGTGTTTGTGTAAGCCTGTGATGATGTTAGCCATATTGGCGTCAGCAGACTGTGGATGGTTAGAGGCGGGGGTGTCGTGGAGGGTAACTTGTTGCCTGCTTTTAGGTACTAATCTTAATGTTTTTGACCTTAATTTATAGTCGTCATCATACTAACAATTATTAAACTAATGCAAGATAAATGACAACAGGGGTTGAATAGTTAGACATTTTGGAAGTTACACTTAAAGGATTTTCTTGCAGAGGGTTCATTTGCTTTCAGACGGTGAGCGGTTGCTGCAGCGGCTGCAGAGAGGGCGGGCGGCTGCAGAGCGCAGTTCTTTAGATTAGCATAAACACTGGAACCAGAGGGAAAACGGCTAGTCTGGCTCTGTACAAAGGTAAAAAAAAATGCACCTACCAGCTGCAGGAAGTTACTGGTCCCAGCCAATTAATGGCGTGTGTAATGGCGAATAGTCATTGTTTTTTGTACAGATTTACAAACAAGATATAGCGAGTTAATTAATGAGTTTTAGAGGTGCCAGGCTAGCTGTTTAGCCCTTTTTCCAGTGTTTATTTTAAGCTAAGCTAACCGGCTGCTGGCTCCAGCTACATATTTACTGTACAGACATGAGAGTGGTATCAAGGTTTCCATTTAACTCGTGGCAAGAAAGCAAATACAATATTGAGCATTTCCTTTTTAAGGAGAAGGATTTTTTCCTGAATTCCTGAATTCATAATAGCTTTGTCTTTTTTTAAGTGGGTTTGATATTTTCAAAGTAAGTGACTGCATGTGTATATGTGGTCATGAACAGCGTGTTAATGTGTGTTTAATGACCTCACATCCTCCCCCACAGCGCCCAGCATTCGCTTCTCTGATGTTGCGGCCCTCCTCGCTTTCATCCTCCTCCCCTCCGCTATCATCACCCTGATTCTGATTGGACGGATGCTCTGTCCCAAGAAACAGAGCAGCCAATCAAAGGCCTACAGATCACCCATAGAGGTCACGGAGGGGTGAGTAGATTTATTCAACCAATCACTGCTGTGGGTCTCCTGGGGGTAATGATAGTCGTTGCAGGCCTTGATGGTTATAAATGTGCTCCTGGATTGCCAATTTGATGCGTGTTAAACAAGAATTAAAGTTTGAGTTGAATGTTTGATTTCAGTTGGTGTGCTTGTTGTACAAAGGTGCAATGAATCAGTGAGGAGCCCCGCACTGAAGTCTGCAATTAGCTGATCAACAGGCTGCTTTATAGCGTAGCTGTGTTAGTCCCTGTGGTTTGAAGTCACACAGGAGCTGGTATTTGCTCTTTTCACTGACGTAATCCAGGAAAATAAATGTTCAGCAAGCCAGTGCTACACTGTAATACATGTTTAATAGATTGCATCAATTACACGGACAGGATTATGTAAACAATGAGCAGCAGCTCAAGTTCACTCTCATATGTATACGGTAATTATGAAGCTGGAGCCAGCAGCCAGATAGCTTAGCTTAGCATAAAGACTGATCAAGAAATGGTCCAGTGCATAACAACCTGTAAAACCACAAATTGTAATAATTTATATATTAATTAGTGAGCGTTACAGTGACTGGAGGGCAGTTTTATTACCCTGAGATAGGGCCAGGCTAGCTGTTTCCCCCTGTTTTCAATCTTCATGCTAAGCTAAGCTAACTGGCTGCTGGCTCCAGCTACATACAGACAAACATGAGGGGTAGTTTTGATCTTATCATCTGACTCTAAGCAAGAACGTGAATTTCTCCAAAAATATTGAACTGTTCTTTTAATATGTAGATTAAAAAAAAAACATAATTCTGGATGAAGATCAGTTTAAATCATTGCACTAAATTCAGTGACAAGCTTTAGCCTGATGAGCATGTAAATACAGTGTACACAATGTAACAGGCAGGCTTTTTCATGGAAATTGTGAGTGTGATTATTATTATCATGACTAACCATCTTAACTGTCCATTCTGCATTCATCAGAGAGGAATATGGCATCCACCCACCAGGGGCCAAAGAAAAGAGGCCCTCATGCTGTGACCTATATCTGATGGTACAGTACAGAACGTTTCATTATGCCACACCGTCTTCCAACCCATAAATAACTTAATGAGACATGTCTGCCAGATCCATTTCATGTTTAATTTTACATACCCCTATGTCTGACAACAGCACTTGAGGGTTTATAAAATATTGATTTTTCCAATGTAGTTGTTTTGTGTCTGGGTCTGTATATATATATGTGTGTGTGTGTGTGTGTGTGTGTGTGTGTGTGTGTGTGTGTGTGTGTGTGTGTGTGTGTGTGTCTTGTCTGTAGCTTCAGCTGACTGTCTCGTTTTCTGCTTTGTCCAGGACTCAGAGGATGAAGATGGTCTTTACAACCTAAAAAAGAAGCCTCCTATGGAGGAAGGCTATGCTGAGTCTCAGTGCTAGAGAACCCTGCTGGTTGAAAGATGTAACTGCAACATCTAGACCTACTGGTGCCTTTACAAATGGGAGGTATTGGATGGAAATTAATGCTGGATTCATGTCTTCTGTGCCACAGTCAACCACATACCCGGTCACTTTGGTGATGTTTACCATTGGTGGTGAGCCGTTTGGAATAATACTTGTATTTTTGTCTTGAGACAATCTGAATTATGCATCTCCAGCATTACATTTTATAAAATATGTCAATAATTTGATTTACATTTTGCCTACAAGCTCCTAAAGTCCTCTGTTTTTATACCAGTGAGCTGCAGAGGTCTTAATTCCTACAGTTCAGAGTTTGTGGTTTTGCTGACATATGATTTGTTTATTCTCTGTCCAGGTAAGAAGCTGGTATCATTTTGTCAGCTACCAACTGACCCTGTACACGCTAACACGAACACACAGTCGAGCACTATGCATATTTTTATATCTTGATGATTTATATTTGTCACTTTGTTATTGTGAAGGAGATAGTTGCGTTTTGTCTAATTTATTGCCTGTGTTGATGTCTTTGTAGTGGAACATTTCTGTTATATCCTTAATATTTGGACAGAAAATAAATGGTTTGATTTTGAATGTCAACTGTGACCAGTTAGTACTATTTATATATATATATATATATATATATATATATATATATACAGTATGTTTTCTATATTTTCAGTGTCTGTACATTACTGTACCATGTCATGATTTCAACCTCAGTAGAAAATGTGTGTGTGCCACGTTGCTACTTAGTATATTTTGGGGACGTCCGAGTTTGGATGTGGTTTCATGGATATGGTTATTTCATGTGATATAACAGGATTGAATCTTGGTTTTGGATGCACAGCTTTGCTCTGTCAATTAATTTTTCAGCAACATTTTTGCCTAGATAAATTGTTAAAGAGCGGATTCTTTTGGCTTTGTGAGGGGATGGACATGACTTTTTCAAAAGATGCTTCCAGCAAGTTAATAAAAAATAATTTGTTCATTAAATTGATGCGTTTTTGTTAGCAAACAGAGACGATTTGTTGGTAAAGCTGATAGGATACGGCCACCAGTTTCTCCTGTGCTCTCTCTTTGTTTGGCTCTGTTGCACTATTCATGAATGTTGTTGAATATTCCTTTAAAAACTCTAAGGACAGGCTGGAGTCTCAGAGCTTCACTCACAAATTGCGGCAGCATCTGTTTCATCTACGCGGTCGCAGGACTCGAGAGTAATAAAAAGACCTAATAAAAACCCGCCAATGAAACACACAACTGTAAGTCCTCATTCTGTCTCATTTCTTTTCTATTTCTCATTCAGCTCATTCATGCCCTCTAGGTTTTAATAATTCACACACTGCTATGGTGAAACAATTATCATTCCTTCTTCATCTGAACTGCCATGGCAACAGCTAAGTCATGTCGAGCAGAAAAAAAAAAAAAGAACATTGAAAAAATGATTGATGAAGAAAGAAAATATGTAGCTGATTGCCTGGACAAATGTTGGGGAAGGGGCCATTCAGATGTTTTTGTCCCCCAGGCTGAAGGGATACAGCATCATTACTGCCAAATAGCATCAGTTACATTTACAGATTTACTAATCCAATGTAGATATACTTGCTGCTCCATTAAGCTGGAAAGTTTGTGAAACATTTGTTTGATTAACCTCAATTGTATCTCTGGGTTTAGCAGAGAGGAGGAAGTTGAAGTGCTGTAGACTTGCCTCATTTATCCAAGTCGCGTATTGTTACGCGGAGGAGGGGGGGGGGGGGGGGGGGTCATGGCGAAATGTTGGTACTACAAATACAAAACTCTCCTAAATGGCAGCACCCAGAGGAAGCCAGATCCACCAATGATGGCTGAACCTTAAACCAGCTCCACCCCCCCACCGTAGGAAATTCAAGTCCAGTGAGCGCACTGAGAAGTGAAGTCAACGTCTGCATAGTATCTTGGTAAGTAGCATCATATTCAGATTTACTGGCCGTATGTTTTACACATCTATTCAGTCCATGACCGATTTAAAACATGCATGTTTTGTTGGTGGTCTTTAACCCAGTGGTTCGCAACCTGGGGGTGAGGATCCCATGAGAGGTCCAGGAATCCATCAATCTGAAGGGCCACCAGTTGATTAAAAAAATATTTCCAACTTCTATTTTATTCTGTTTTTTTTCTTACTTTGTGAAGTACTCGCTGCAGTACTTCTGACCTCTTCAAGCCTCTAAAAATCAAATGGAACAATCTGAAAACGAATAAACTCACGCTTTGGTTGAACTGTTCTCAAGTCCGCACTGAGAGTCCAACCTGTAATTAGGGGTCAAAGGTAGACTTTAGATCATGGCCTTAACTGCACAAGATATAACACTACAAACACGAGGACAAAGCGATAGATATGACCAGCTTGAGAATGTAAATACCAAAAAAAGCACAAGCCATCATCAAGTGAACTTGTGTTAATGGAGCTGTGAATGTATCTCTTACAATGTTATTGATTCATTCTTTAGTGCTACAGTACGATGAAGAAGGTGGGTTCGTTTAGTCTACAAAAATATTGACCAATAAAAACCAGACTATAATTTCTTAGCAAGTCGGTCTACTTTCTCTTCACTCAGTAAATTGGGTTCTCATAGAAGACCACGTGTGGGACATGGTGCGAGTGCAGCTGTCAGATGAAGGAGTCTTGTCCCAGCTCAGAAGTGGACACCTGGTCCACTTTTATTTTATTATTGCTGGTGGGAAAACCTTTGATTTCCCTCCTCTGGATCATTGTCCTCTGCTGTCTCAGGTCACACTGAGAGCTAGTGAGCAACAAAAGTGGTTTTAAAAGTTGTTTGAGGCTAAATTAAATGTTCAAAACATTGTAGGTATACGGAAAAACTTAATGTTACTTATTTTTTGTGTCTACAGATAGATATGAGCTGTATAGCAAATACTTCTGAAACACACTTCACACAATTCATCTGCTTCCTGATGAATAAATACAGGACGGATGATCAGCCTGAGGTTGAATGGGTGCAGAGAAGATGTGTTGATCCAGAGAACAGTATAGATACTAGAATTTAATGGACAAATGGGCTGAATACCTGATGATGATTAGATTTCACAATACATTTATAAGAATAAAGCTAAATATGATATATTGGCAGAATGGATCCTTCAGTATTTCATTAATAATTCACCATAAATGACTTGTTTTATTGTGTTCCTGGTTATAATTTAATACTGTGGCTTCTGTCTTGGGATAGAGCCATCTGGGAATGTATATGATACACAAATCCTGATTGGTTTGAAAATGAATAAATAAATAAAACGAGGTAGAAGCTGAAAAAAATAAAGCTTTTTCTTTTAGCAGGCTTTAGTGCTCCTTAGGGTGTTTTGGTTAACATATACTTTGACAGATTTGCAGCAATGAATACTCTGGCCATGGATAGTGTTGGATAGATGTGCACTATTAAATCCTTTCCTTTCCATTTATCTATTCTTTTACACTCAACTGGCAAAGGTTTCATTGTCATATTTAACCAGCCAGGCAAACACATCGTAGCTGTGGCTTCACTGCGATGCTTCCCTTTGACATTTGGTCCAATCAGACTCCTGCTCATTGATTGTAAGCTGTGGTTCCTCTCCAGTGATGCTCAATAAAATCTGCTTGACAGTGAACCATTTTCTTACATGTGACATTTTGGCAGCTTCCACTTACCCCACCCCCCCCGCCCCCACTGGTATCTGTGCTTAGCCATAATAACACCCATAGTGTATCAGCTAGCATGAACGAAGATGTGAGTGCAGGTCACTTTGCAGGTAATAATAATGTTGTGGTGCACAAAGGTAACTGTTCTCTTTATGTAACATGACAATCTCTGTAATCAAAGTTCAACACCTCTACAGTGTCAGTCATTAAATACCCGACAGAGCTGCGATTTCCGAGCTTTAGACTTTCAAGACAGGTGCTTACCTCTGTAATACCGTCTTAGTATTTTGTGTTCCTCTTTTATACCTCCTCTACAGATGCTTCAGTTTGATTTCTGCACTAATGAGCCAGTTTGCCAACTTCAATGGGGAATATTTCATGTCAGTTACAGGACAACGTGATCTGTGGTGAAGATCTTTGGTGCTCCTGCAATTATTCGCCCACCAAGAGAGCCTGAATCGTGAAAGGTTACTTACTGCTCCTTAAAGATCACACATTAGATATATTATTTATTTTATTTTAGTATTTTAAGCTTGATGCTGCAGTAGTGTGATATGTTCCTGCCAGTTCTGCCATTAGTATTAGCATCCAGCTTGTTCTTGGAAAAAAAATGGATAAGATCTTAAGCACTATAGTGTTCTACATCTTCATAAGGGGCAATTAATTGATTAAAATTATAATTGTACAATTCTAATAAATGAATTGTCATTTGTTTTTGGCTTTCACCTTAATATTTCAAGATAACTTGCAGTTGGTAGATTGCATGTGAGTCTCATTGTGTCGCAGATACGGTGACCTTTCATAGTGCAAATGAGGAGCTGCATCACTGTCAGTCTGAAAGGACAGACTGCATTGTTGATGTACAATGCGACAGACAACAGGATGTATTCAAAGATGCACCAGGCAAGATTCACTTGTAAAACAGAGTTGTCTTATATACTGTATGTATAAGAACCTAGTTTGGCTTTATAAGAAGAATAAAATAAGTAATATGAACTTCAGTGTATGGACATGACATTACTTACAAAGTAAGTAAGTAAAGCTTTATTTACACAGCACTTTTTAAAACACACGGTTTCAAAGTGCTTACTAGTAGGATAACTAACACTGCTCCAGGGGAAGCACACTCAAACCGAATGAGAAGCAAGCGGTCTGGCATCAGCTGATGATGTGACAAAGCGTTGTGGGTAGAAATCACGCAAATGGCGGCGGCCTACTGTAAAGTGTTGGCAGAACATACCTCCTGACTGCTTCTCGATACTGGCAACACAGTGTGACATTATTGATCTCTGCGGTCGGCACAGCAGCTGATTAAGCTGCTTAACAGAACAATCAAATAACTGGACATAGAGTAGCATACTAAGATGTTAAGATAAGGACCAGCTTCTGGGTCTGTTAGCAGTTGACTGCTGGCCAGCCTGCTGCAATTGAAGATGGAGTGTTTTCAAAGAACATCCCCCACACTCTCTCTCTCCGTGTCTTTGCCACCGCCCCGGCCTCAGCTTGATTTGGCTCTTGGGGATTTGAGTGTTTGGATCTTTGGTTTTCATGTAGACAACCTCAATCATTTATTATAGGGCCGTGTTGCTAGTCTTTCTTCTTG
Organism: Enoplosus armatus; assembly: GCF_043641665.1. Lineage (NCBI taxonomy): Eukaryota > Metazoa > Chordata > Actinopteri > Centrarchiformes > Enoplosidae > Enoplosus > Enoplosus armatus. The sequence goes on along the minus strand of NC_092184.1, from coordinate 23,121,477 downwards.
TAGCAGTGTTCCCAGAGTGGGGATTTGATCTGAAGTGATTTGCCACTTGTTGTTTAAATGTTGAGCCAATGCTGCTGGAATCTGTAAGTAAACAGGATAGAACTAACTAACTAATGATAACATACAGATGTGACCAGCATATGGTGTCTTGGTAAGGTGTTGGGCCACCACGAGCCACCAGCCACCAATAGAAGATGGTGAAAACCAGCAAACATTCACATTTGAGAAGCTAGAAGCAGTGAATTTTTACCTTTTTTTTTATTTTTTATAAATGACTTAAGTGATTAACCAATTATCACAATTGTTGGCATTTTCTTTCCTTCCGCTAATCAATGAATTGACTAATCATTTCTGCTCTAATCTGGTGACCAGTGAAGGCCATGGCATATGACTCACATCATTTTCACACTCATCATTATGTTTCTCTGTTCATTTATTCAGGTTTTTGCTTCAATTTTCCACCTGTTTGTACATTTGAAGCTTCCTTGGCATCCAGACAACTTCGCAAAATCTGGACAGAGAAATTCCATCAGTTCCCTCGAGCAAGGCACTTATCTAGCTGGTTATTCCAGTGAAGTGGCCCAGTAGGGGACTGTGAACTGGCAGCAGTATGAATGTGCAAGGCTGTGTAAAAGTAAAGCAGGGCAGTGCTGAGGAAGATCATGCGTACTCAGCAGAACCCTGCGTTATTACAGCGTCTGTGTCATGCGGTCTGCTATAGAACATGATGACACATAGTGATGATGTAGTGCAGCCAAGTAATGGTGCTAGATGTGCCTGTGTGGCAGCAGCGACCACCGGGAAGGCTGTGGCTCAGCGGTGCAGGTTAATGATTTCCCCTCAGTGAACTGGATGTGGAATAATCCTGTAAGAGAGAAGAATAGCAGAGGACAACCCCTCAGGACCCTTCTTCCTCCTCTTCTTCCCTCCATCCACCCCTCTCTCTCTGTCAATCCTCCTCTTCTCCATCTCTCCCTCCATCCTCATTGTGTCTGTAGCATCTGCTGGTGCTCGCCGGTGTCAGAGCGGGGGTGGGGACTTTTCTGACACCACAGTGTGTGTGTGTGTGTGTGTGTGTGTGTGTGTGTGTCTGTGTGTGTATTATGAAAGACAAATACAGAGTGTGGGTGTTTGCATGAGCATGCGCCTGCGAGCCTCGCTGCACGGTAATGGTTATAAATGTAGTTGTGGGGATAATGCATGCGTTGTGCCCGCTCATTAAACCAGACTGTGTGCAAATGTGGGCACAGAGGGAGGAAAAGAAAGGGGGAGGGAGAGAGAAAGAGAGGCAGTTTGCCTCGTCTGCTTGTCTGCCACACCCGGCCCCCTTGCTTCCTCCTCTCCATCCCTTTCTCTCCCTCCATCTCTCTCCCTCTCTCTCTCCCTCTCACACACACACTCCTCCTCCTCTGCTCTTCTAGTCTATCTGCTGGTGTTTCCATGAGAACAGAGAGCGCTGGGTATTGGGGGTGGGTGGGTTGGTGGTGCGGGTGACGTGTCCTAAGAGCACAGTGTGCGTGTGCGTGTGCGTGTGCACACGAATGCATGCGCCTCGCGATCATCACTGCTCTCTTTCACACGTCTCTCTTGGCTAGAGCTGCTCCCGGCTGTGCCAGAAAACATGCTTTTGGCATTGCCGTGGTAATTTGGACGCAGAGCTCCCAGGCTCATAACACTGATCAGAGATCCGGAGAGTGTATAACACACAGTCTGAGAGGGAACCTGAGCAATCAGAGGAGGCGACTTCCATTTGGGAGCTTCTTTTAAGAAAAAAAGACACCTCCTTGTGTGTGTGTGTGTGTGTGTGTGTGTGTGTAAGGGGAGGGGATAAAACAGGGAAACAAAAATAAAGCACAATAAAAACAGATCTATCAGAGCAAAAATTGGAGGTATCCAGTCAGTCATTAAGCGAGAGCCTTTTTAGGGTGGGGCCGCAGCTTTAACTGGAGCCAGGCTGAAGGACAAGACGAGGAGGAGGAGGAGCAGGATGAGAAGATGTAGAAGAGAGGAGTGCTGATCTAAAAGAGGTGGGGGGGTTCATCACTATGAGCAAGAAGAGGAGGAGGAGGAGGAGGGGGATAGTGTGAAGGGAAGAGGGGAGGAGAAAAGGATGGAGGGAGTGAGGGGAAGGGAGGGGTTTAAAGGGTGGGCTTGTAGTCATTGTCAGCGAGTAAGAGGGAGAGAGAGAGAGAGAGAGGTGCGCCCAGGCAGACCGAGTGAAGAGCGTGTGTGTGCAAACTGGGATGAGTAAATGCACTGGGCGGTTTAGCTGTTGATACAGCCAGAGAGAAAGAGAGAGAGAGAGAGTGTGTGTGTGTGCACGAAAGCGAGCGAGAGAGAGCGCGCAAGAGAGAGAGAGAGAGAGAGAGAGAGAGAGGGTGAGAGAGAAGAAGTGAAAGGGAGAAAAAAGGGAAGAAAGAAGCAGAGAAGAAAAAGGGAGGATACTACAACAACTAACTACAACTATGCTGTGCTGCATAAGAAGAACCAAACCGGTAAACTGCTCTGATTTGCTTGATCACATATTTTCTGCTCTTTCATATGACAAAATGATGCTTCTCAACTCTGAACTTTGGGGAGTGTTGGTTTGTAGTCAGATCAGCATGCTTGAGGACAGATTAGAGGCAATGCTGGTGTAATTTCCTTTGACTCGGGGCCTGGCTTGTCTTTGTAGAAGTCTGTCCACAGAGCCCCAGACACGCCTAGTTAATGTGATTATCCCGCATGAATGGATGTTGCCACAATGCCTCTCAGACCTCACACAGGACTTGCAAAGAGGCACAAGACTGTAACTCGATCTTGGCTAAGCTGGGCATTCTCTCGTATTGATCATGCACTTGAAAAAAAGTGATTATTGAAAGGCACTTGATAGATTCTGTATCAAAGCTTTATTCAGGAGCTCCTATGAACTCAGCACAATCCACCATTGTTAATGATGATTTATATTAATTAGATCAACCTATGTGCTTTTAAACGGGGCTTTTAGTATCTTTTGTACTTCTGTTATCTTGAGGAGAAATGGGTGACACAGGAAAGTAAATTTCCACAGAGAGGAGAAAAAAAAAGGGTGGGGTACGGATTGAGTGAGCAGCACCATCATGTCAGTGGCCTCGGGGGAATACAATGGGAATAAATGAGTCTAAATGGATTATCATAGCCCTCCAGCTTTATAAGTGGATGCTGTCAATGGAGGGTACCATGAAGTGTGCACTCATTTAAAGGGTGTGAAAGGGTGGTGTCGGGTAGTTTATAATAACCCATGGCTATTCTCAGCGGCAGAGAATAATAAAAAAAAAGGTGTTGCATGGAAGCGGGTGGGTCTGGACAGTAGAGGAGAGGGTGGCACTCTCCCGTGCTTCGCTATGTATTTCAGCAGCTATCATGGTGGTTTTGTGTGTGTGATCAGGGCCGGTTTCCTGCCGCTATCACAAACTGAGTATGATTTTATCGGACTCATAACACTCTGGATTCCGATGGCACTTGATTGCTTCTTAAATGTTAGTCTGGATGAGTCATATTAACTCTGGCAGGGAGGAGAGAGAGAGAGAGAGAGAAAGGAAACGAGGCTTGCCAGTTGAAAGACATGCAGGAAGAGCGGGATGCAGAGAGGCAGGGTGGAGTGTAGCTGGTGCACATGGAGGTAGATGGTGGGGAGTGGGGAGTGGGGGGGGGTGGGGCTGCAAGAGGAGGTAGAGAGCGAAGGGAACCTGGTGAGCAGAGAAATAAAGGTGAAAAAAGGATTGAGGCTGGGAGGGAGGTTGCAAGGTATGGGGGGAAGGTAGGGAGAAGCAGGCATGCAGAAAACCTGAGAGCCAAGAGGGAACAAACCTGGATGGTGGCTACACCGGCAGGAGATGTGATGGTGACAGAGTGAGGGATGATGGTTGGGGGAGGTGAGCAGGCGCAAAGGTGAGAAACATCAAAGGAAAAGGAAGCCGGCGTGCTGCACACTGCAGCCATGTGGGTGAGGCACCGGCTTTTCCCACAGAACGCTGTCGCTGCCTCGAGCGTGCGCGTCTCACCACGGGGAAAAATACCCTCCCGGCCTACAAGCACTTATCCTCCTACTTTTGAGGAGCAGAGGCATAAATGCATAAATTAATCCAGACAGACTCTGTGGTCTTCATGGATGGATGAGCAAAGAGCACGGTTTTCTGCTTTAAACATGGCTGTATTGCTGTGGGTCCTGCCGTTGTGGAGTGTTAAGTGCGGCTGCAACGTCTTCACTAAGGGAGTGGCTACTAGCTCTTAATTGAAGTCTCCTCAGTAGCCCCTGCCCCTAGCTTTATCTTTAGTTTCATGCAATTTTAGAACCAAATTCACCACCACAGAGGATGCTCCTTGTCCTCGCCTCAGGGTTTTTTGGGGAAAGATCAAGGATCAAGTCCAAGTCCATCTTGGGTCCAGGCTACAATCTACCCAAAGCTGCAATTTCTTCCATAAACCAGGACTTCAAATCCCACCCATATGTGCTCTCCACCAACTCCGCCCAAACTCCATCCCTAGTTCTCCTCCTACCGCCAGAACCATACCTGCCTGTCCTGCCAAGCCCTGCCTCAGCTTTCAGCTTGAGCCTGAATCATTAATCATAGTCAAACTCCAAAATCAAGACCCAGTACCTTAGAGACGATTATCTCCTCTCATACTGTGGCTCCCCTTGCACTCAGAGCCCCTTTACCTACAGCCTGGCTTCAGCCAAAGCACCAGCCACAGCCCACATTTCCAGTTCTTGCCTCCACCAAAATCCCCGAGCACCATGTTCAACCCCAGCCCCCTTAACTCCAGCTTCTCTCCACTTCCTCTTGCACCTCTCCTCAGCCCCACTTGCCCCTCTCCCCTTCCTCATCCCCAGCCCCTATGAGATCAGTGGTGATTGCGGAGCCTTTGTTCAGGCAGAGAGTCGGTGTAATTGAATTAAAGGCTGCTCCAGAGGATGTAATGACGCTGGCATATGGCCGCTTATTAGTTGCTGCGGAGCATCTTTTCCCGGGCCGTCGTAAAAGAAACAGTGCATCCTTTAACATCGCTCATCAATTCACCGTCAAAGGAGAGAGAGATGGCGAGCGCGGGGGCTGTGGCAGTCACCACCTGAGCCCCCCTCTCCTCATCTGCAGGAGATAGCTGGCTAAAAGGGTGTGGTGCTCCGCTGTGTCTGTGAGTGTGTGTGTGTGTGAGAGAGAGAATGAGTGGGTAGCAGTTTGCTCAGTGAGAAAGAGAGTGAAAGACGACAGAAAGAGAAAGAAGGAGCGGGAGATATTCAGCAGTTGCAGACAGCAGCCAGTCTTTGCTCTTTGGTGTCTGGATGGTTCCTGCAGAAAAGTAGACAGCCATTGAAATGCTTGGATTTTCAGGAGAGATGTGTCATTGCAGGAAGTATGTGTGCCACCAGCAGGGTGGCTAATATTATATCTCTGCCTGCTTGGGAATTGCGGTAATATGACAAATGTTTGGGGAGTTTTTCATTTTTATTTAAATTAGCCAAAGCACTCTATATTTTATTACTTATAATATCTGGTTTAACATACACAAATCTTCAATAATTAATTAACAGAAGCGACTTAGAGAATAAATTCAGCACCTGTTGGGTTGGTGATAAAAGGGCCTCGTTCTCTCACCATTATAAATGCAAATATTACCTTTAATATTTCTCTCCCCTCTTGCTAGCGGCATTCGATCCAAGGCTGGGCGGAGCAGCGAGGTGAAAAAGGAGTCTCCCACTTGAATGGCTCAGAATTAAAAAAAAACAAAAAAAAAACATGATTATGTGCGTGCCTGGTGCGTGCATTAGTGGTAATTCAACCAGCATAAACCCCACCGCTCCACCATACCCCCCCCCCCCGTTTCTCCTCCCTTCCCCTGCTCCCCCCTCCTGAAACAAGTCCCTAATGGCACTTGCAATGAGGCAGTGGGAAGGTGGCGGATTGTTACTGTGTGTCACCATTGGGGGATGGTGTGTATGTGTGTTTATTACGTGTGTGTGTGTGTGTGTGTGTGTGTGTGGTTATGGATCATTCGGTGAAGCCATTGACTCTCGGGTGTGGTTCTCACGACAGCCGGTGCCCACCCAAGGACAGAGCCAGACAGGGAGCGAGCACAGACTGCAGCTGATAGGCGAAACTGTAACAGACACATCCAACCGTCAGATAATGTACTGAACAGGTTTTAGCACGGCCATTTATTACCCTTACAGACAGGGAAGACGGAGCGTTTGTCCTCTGGTGAACGGCACCTCTTGTGTTTAGATAAATTAACCTGTGCGCTATTCTGAACATGAAGATGTCATTACTTGTCACCTACAGCAAGCGTTTGATGTTGCTATGTTCTACTGTAGCTGTTATAATTGCAGGAGGATTGCATAATTTTTTGTTTTACAATCATGCAAGAAAAGCAATTTCATAATGCAAACCTTCCACTTTTTGCTGGATAATAAAAACTGTGGTTAATGTAGTGTAGCTATGGCAACCTGAAAAACCAAAGAGGAAACACTGCGGGCCAATTCTAACACGTCATTTGATTAACCTGATAATGCAAATATGTTGTCTCACTGCAAATGAATCAAGGAAGCGTTTAAGGGGTTGAGTCTTGGCGTGAAGACTTAAAGGGAGTGTAGCTTGTGGTGTGCTGTATCTTTGGGGAGGTGGTGCTGTATTTATGAATGAAAATGTGTGCCGCACAGACACCGAGTGGAATAGCGCCTGCAGGAGGGTACGTGACCAGGGTTCAGTTAACAGTCACAGCCTTCAGGAAGCAATTCTTAAAGGATTTGCAGTAATGTCTCTGTTTACTGTAGATATAAATATGTGATTTTAATGTAGCCACTATCTCGTTCTTTAACTACTGCATAATCAGTTTGATGTGACGGTCAAAGTAGCTCAGTACTGAATCTTATGTCCCATGGAAACCGACTACAGCCGCCAGAAAATGACAGAGCAGCACTTTTGAGGGCGATGCACAGACAAATATCAATAATTCAAATGATGATGCTACAATTGTGGTCAAACCGTGATGGTGATCTTTCTTTCCCCGTCTCCTCACACTGATATGAGATCACTTGGCACTCTGCTGGTATTTTATTACATTTGCGCTCATGCACGCCCAGATCTCTAAAGTAAATGACATCCCCTCTGTTCCAATAATGATGTCATACCCACATATTCCCAAACACCCTCATCCATCGCTTTCTCTTTCTCCCTCTGTCTGACTCACTGTATGCAGCCAGTAAGTAATTCTATTTAGAGTTAAGTGCTTGGGTCAAATTTTTGGCAATTGTAAGCACCCATGAGATCAGACATAATAAAAGCCCAATAAGTCACCGGAGACATGCATATTATTAAGAGCAGGGTGTGGTGCTTTGTCTGTCTCCACATTGGCTATATGTTCTAATAGCAGGACACTTGTTAAAGTTTATTTCCATGTTTAAAACAGCTGATTGTGACGTGAACCGATTCTAGTTCAGGTTTTAAAGCTAAATCACTACAGTTGAGGAGCAGTGTTTAGCGCCTGAAAATCTCCTATCCCCCTCACAGGCAGCAGCATCGTCCCCCTGTTTCCACATTGCACAAAATTGCTTCAGGAAGATGGTGTATATTAAGAATTGCATTATTGCCCGGGGCAGGATTTACACCCTGAACCCTGGGGATGGCATACGAATAAAGGTGGAGGAGGTGAATATACCAACACAGCTGCACCTTGGCCTCTCTGCTCCAATATTGGACTGACACACTGACCCTGAAAAAGAAATGTTGGTTTAGGGCCTCTGGCTCTTAAATCATGTCGCACAGATGTGATTCCTTGCACAGGCAGCTGTCCAAGTCACACCTCATGTCCAATATAATGACAGAGACAGAAGGTATGAGGAAATAGACTGATGGACGTACCTACCTGCCGAGTTGCATCTTGAAACCCATTTTCACTCAAATTCACTGACCTTAAACAAGATGCTACTGCTCAGTGACACAGATGGCCAGCATTGATACATACACACACATGTAACCCCATCGGCCCCCCCACCGCACCCTGCCGCTACATCACGCACAACCCCTCCTTAGCCATGCTGATTGCGCTGCGTGATTTACGAGTTCCTATTGGCCCGCTCCCCTGAGGGGTCAGGTGCGCTGCCAATCAGGGTGACATATAGTCTTTCATAGCACCAACCAGCAGACAGCGCCGTGATGAGTTAGCACTCTGGTTGTCAAGGTAACCTTTGATGGTTGGGAGGGGTATGGCAGTGAATGCTGAGGAGATTCTAGCAGGCAGCTTGTTCCCTAGCAGCCAGAGCTGGAGCCGTAGAAAGCTACTGTACCTAGAGAATAGAGATTGGCTCATTATTTTGGAGAAAGAGTCTCAATTTTGAACGCTCACATTTTTCTGTTTACAATTTTGAAGAAATCATTAAGAGTGAATGCAGGGAACATTAATGAATGCCATGGAGAGGTTCTACATTTGAGTTTAATTATTCACTAAATCTATTTCAGCACCATTATCCAGAGGACAACATCAACCTCATGCTTAGATTGAATGACTGCAATAAATGCCTCGAGTCATTTGTCGTGCCCCAAATCCCGGTGTATCCAATTCATTATGTGGAGACAATCGACCCGCACACACATCTGTTATTCTCATGATTCACAATGGCACTAAATCTCCTCTTTCCAGCACATGAAATGATGTAGATTCCTTCTATTGTCAAACCAATCACTGACTCCTGACAAAGCCCTGGTACCTGGGAGGACAAAAACACTTCAGATGCTGCAGTTTTCACATCTTCATCATTTGGCTAACTGATGCTGCACTGCCTGCATGCTCTTTGACAATTTGTGTTTGCTTCATGTTGCTTATTCACATTCATTTAAAGTGCACATTTAAAGCTTTTGATTGGTTGAACCGTGGCTAGAGGATATTTTACCTTGATTTGTTTGCCTATTCATTTTGAATGTACTGATTCATTTTGTTTGCCACTTTCAGTGCTCATCATTCATTCCTTTATTTGATTTGATTTCTTTTCATTAGATTTATATGACTCATAGCACAACCCACTATTTGATGGACAGCTATGGATCCAGTTACAGAAGGTAATATCATTGAACCCCTTTCAATATTACACTGTGTACTGTCCTATTCCTAACCCTGCTCCTCATCCAGTCCTATACTTTCACTCAATTCCAAACCAGTCCTCAAGCCCTAACCTGACCTTTCCCTGTCTATAATTCTCCAGTAATGGTTATAAATACATCAATTCAAGTTAACTAATAAACCCTTTCTCACAGCATATACTTCTGTCTTTTTCTGACTTCTGACCTTTCAACTCATCATATGTTGTACCTATCTTTGGAAGGATTCCTATCCCAAATATAAGTATGCCAGCATGTTTGGGATGATCATCCTCAAGAGGGATTCTTTGCAAGTTTTTAGTTTTTAGTCAGTACATTCCCTTGCTGGTTTCCAGTGGACCTGCATGATGGCCTACGGTAGATGTTAACCTGCTGTATTTTCTCTTGGCTCCCAGGTGGAGAAGAATGAGGAGGCGGACCAGAAGATTGAACAAGATGGCACCACCAACAAACCCGAGGACAAGGCCCACAAGGCTGCCACCAAAATACAGGCCAGCTTCCGTGGACACATAACTCGGAAAAAGATGAAAGATGGAGAGGAAGAGAAGGAGGGAGACAGTCCTGCTGCTGCAGAGGAGGCGACAGAGGGAGGAGAGGAGGCAAAGAAAGCGGAGGGAGAGGAGGCACCTGCAAAGGAGGAGGAAGCCGCAGGAGAGGAGGCCAAGAAGGAGGAGGAGACAAGCCAAGCCAAAAGCCCAGTGGCAGACAAGCCAGCTAACTCCCCAGCAGCTGCTGCTGCTTCTCCTGCAGGCGCAGCGACGTCTCCTGTAGCGGCGGCACCCGCCGCAGCCTCTCCTACGGCCGCCACAGCGCCCTCTGAGCCCCAGAAAGAGGAGCCAAAGGCGGAGGAGAAAGCCGAGGAGAAGCCCAAAGAGGTGGAGGCCCCAGCTGCGGCAGCCAAGAGTCCCACCACAGCCACAGCTGAGGAGAAGAAGGAGGAGGAAGAGAGTGAAGAGAAAAAGGAGGAGGCCAGACAAGCCGATGTGCCTGCTGCTGTCAGCCCGACAGCTGAGAAGGAGGAGCCTAACCAAACAAAAGATAAACAAGGTATGCAGATTATGCTAAAGCTCTTAACTTCCATTCATTACAGTAGGATTCATTTAAAAACCCAGTACATGCACACATGCCAAATAAAATAAGCCTACTTGGAGAGGATCTACAAGAAGGTTCTGATGCTCTCTGAATCAAACACTTGTGTGCACATGTTTGCGAGGGCATTGAGTTCAGAGACAAAAATAATTCCAGATACACATTTACCAATAAAGAAGCAATTACTTACTGTAAATAAAACTAATAAAGAAGAATAGGTATGCTTCCACGTTGTCTGCTTGGCAGGCACCACAGGAAATAACTGCTGGTTGAGTCTTTGGGATTTAAAGATCTTTGGCAGTGCTCCACCATTCACTGGTTAACACAGAAACACAGCTCAGTATTAGATTAGACAGCCTTGTATCTCAGCCTCTGCAAGATGGAAACTCCATACTGATGAGGCAGAGATTGGAATAGGAAGGCAGGGTTGGAAATGATTAGCGCCCGGTCGTGAATGATGTTGTACAATGGGCTAGTGTTATCTTGGGAATGTTCAGGGTTACTGTTGAGAAGCAATGTAGTATTGTTTGCTTAATGAGAAAGCAGCATGTTTTGTGAGTCATGAAGGTTCTTGAACATCCCATATGGGTTCATATCAATTTCATGGTACAAAGAACATATCAACCTGGCTGCTACTGTCACACAAATTAAAACACAGATAGTGGGGAAAATGGATGACTTATTAAATCCTTTTTACACAGGTCAAATATTAAAGAATATCCTTGCTGTTTGGACCTCCAACATTAGCTAATAGATTCCAAAGCAAACCACCATTTGACGTCCAATTATAGTGAGAACGCATACCTGAGAAGAAACTGGAAGGCCAGGAAATTACATTATAACACTGATACAACAAACTCTCACAACATACACTTGACATGAACTCATATTTCTGGTCCAAGGACTCTCAGATTGGGTCAGACAGGTAGTTAATGGAGCATGCTCAGTCTCGAGTAGGTGGGGGTGTAAGGTGGGAAACACACACGCACACACACACACACACACACACACACACACACACCAACTGGAGAACTACACGGAAACTAGGTCACCTAGGCAGCAGTGTCTCCCTGTTGTCATAGTTACCACCTCGGTGGGATAGCTGGCCTGCATGGAGCAGAGCCGGGATAACAGGTGCTCTGATTTCAATGAATGATTAATGATCCCTACTGGTCACGATCTGCACTGGGGAAGTCTGTCAGAAACAAACACCACTTGACAAAGAACTGCTAATTAAGAATCCACTGCTGGCCGCAATCTGCTTTACCAACCGAACCGACTCAAGAGAGCAAATTAATATTCATAACTGACTTAAGGTTAAGGCTCGTCAGCGCACAGACAGGAGTCACATGCACAAGGACACCAGGTACTCTGATCTGACTGAATCGTTTATGAGGCGGCCTGGGGATGATCCAGATTCTCCACCAAGGATAGTCCATGTCACTGGCTCCACTTTGTTACAGTTACATCTGACCAAGTCATAGCACTGTGACATAGCGTCAGATATTCAGACACAATAACATAATAATAAACTTTATTTATGTAACACCTTTCATACAGCTCAAAGTGCAGACAACTTCAACAACAGTTACAATTGCATACATTTTATTAATAAAAATAAAACAAAGAACGGCAATGATCACCACATCCACCATCATCTCCTCAGTAATTGTAATCATCTAAGACTGAGCAGTAGTGGACATAATCAAGAAATGGCTGTGGAGAAGTAACAACAAAGGTTAACAATCGCTTAAATGCCTCAAATGATGTTGCCGTGTTCAGATTCAGAGGGAGAGAATACCAAGTTGGGTCCAAAACTACAGAAAGCAGCTTCACCATAAATCTTTGGTATGGTAAGCAGCAGTGTGGATCTGAGGGAATACATATCATATCATATCACGCAATCAGGGGCAAGACCAAATACATTCATAGACAGTTACACGTTTAGTTTTATCCTAAAACTGACTGGGAGCCAGAGAAGAGACTAGAGCAGGAGTGATGTGATGTCTTTTCTTTGTACCAGTTAAAAGGCATTCTGTATGAGCTGTAACTGATTTGTTACAGCGGCCGGTGCATTGCAGTAGTCATGCCTGCTTGTAATAAAAGCATGTACGAGCTTCTGTGTTAGAACTCATAGAATAGAGTCGACGATAACACCCAGATTTTTTGCCTTAGGTATAAAGTGCTGAAATAGTGTAGGAAACTGGAGGCACATTTTGTACCCTTCTGCTCTTTTGGAGGACCTCTGTTTTGTTGTTTGAGAAATTTGGGGTCATCTATAAATTGATGTCAGAGATGCAGTTCTCCAGGGAGCAAAGAGGGTCAGGTCAGCAGCATCAACAGTATATAGAGTTGGGTATCATCTGCATAGCAGTGAAAATCAATACTGTGCTTATGGATGATGACCGTGAGTGGTAACGAAGACTGAAAAGTAGTGGACCCAGGACAAAGCCTTGCGGCCCTTCATATGGAAATTACAAGTTTAAATGGAAGTTGGAAAAAGTAGATTATGTGCATCTACTTTATATGGGAAAGTTTCTTTAGTTATAAGTTCCACAGTAAAATGTGTTTTAGTAAAATGTGTCATGCTCTCATTAACATTGTTTACTGAAAACTTCAATGAAATCCGTGGGCAGAATCGACAAAGATCACCAGAGTTTGGGCGTTTGTTTTTTCATCTCCACTTTCTTATTTGAAAATGCTTCAGCAAAACTGAAGCAGCATTTTAGTCATCACCGGTGCAGACAACTGAGATGACACTGATGTCAAAATACCAGAAATGACGGGGCTTAGGCTCCGTGAATCGGGTGAAATTGCATTTGCATCACACAGTTCAGTGGCTGTAGAGAAAGACAAGTCTGTCACACTGGCTAACAAGCTAATTACCTCTTACCTGGAAGATCATGCATCTTGAGTCACACACATTAGTACAAGCACTAACGCTGACATGATTGCCCCACTTCTCTGTCTCTCTCTGCCTCGCCCTCACTCACACACCCACACCCACACACTCGCACTCCATCACCCCAATCTCCCAGGCAATGATGTCATTCTTTGATGTCTCCTCTTTCTATTAAAAGAGCATGAGCTCATCGTGGTATGACATCACCGCTTTAAGGGCACTTGAATAATAGATTTGGTCAGAAACAATAAAAATACAGATCCCAAAATCATTGTAGGCCATACACTGCATGAAAAGGTCTTATTTGTCTATTTTTTTATTTTATTTTATAGACAGTTGATTGATATAATTATGTACAGGATTAAGAAATGCACTAATAAAGCATCAGTTACTGTTTCAAACCCGGTAAGTAATGGCTTAGTGATGCACCATGGATCGTTATTCAGCAGCATTCACCTCCTTAGTAAGCCACCACTGGATGTTATTACAGTGCATTACACTGTGGGCATCACACGGTATCAGATGTGACAGGCCGAGATGCTGCTGTTAGCGTTGTGATGTCAGTTCAAATGCTTCATGGGTCCATTAGGAGCACTCTTTTCCTTTATTATTTACACAGCCAATGTGGGATTTCAGACATTAGGTTGCAGCTTCTGACTGACATGCTCTCAGTTTTAGTGGAGTTGACATCTTGTGAACAACACGGCGTTACATAGTTCTTTGTGTGTATTTTTCTTTTCCAGAATTATCCACATTTTCATGATTTTTCACGAATTACCTTATGCTTGTTCTCATACAGAGAACCTTCACAGGTGAAGTATTTATATACTTATATATATATAATATATTTATATATCAAAAGTAGCAGCTGACATGTGAAATCTTTGATGCTCAGTATCTCAGAAGACCCAGGTAGAGCTTTATTATTCCAACCTCCCATTGTAAAACCTCCTCTCCACAGGCTAATTTTCCCTCTTCCTCTCTCCTCTTTCCAACCCACCTTTTATCTACTATATCCCCCTTCTCTCCACGCTTACATCTCGTTGTCCTGCTCTCTGCCTTGCCTTTTTCTCTCTTTACCCTCCCTCCCTCCCTCCCTCCACCCAGATGCTGCAGAGGAGTCTAAAGCAGAGGAGGCCACCCCGGCAGATGCAGCGGCAGAGGCCACCGAGTCCAAGGATGACTAAGGCAAAGTCTAACCTAAAGAAAGCAGAATTAAGAGTATGAAGAATAACACAAAAACAAAAATCTAAAAAGGTTGCTCTTTGCCTTCCCATTGTGAAGGCAGTCCGTTTCTATTTGTTTGTCATTTTTTGTGTGGCAATGATTTTCTCATGTTGGGGGAGTTTCCAGCGTGAAGTTTTTTGGCTCAAGCTAATACTATGAGGAAGTGATGATGATGTTGATGTTGATAATGATGAAGATGATGATGATGATGATTATGAAAAATGATTGTTACCTTGATGATGATGATGAGAAGGAGGAGGATTTGATTTGGTACAACTTCACTATGTATTGTAAGTGAATCAGCGGTGGAATGAACGCTCCCAACTGGATATTTACACATTTGAAATGCATTGTGAATGCACCACACTTTATTTTGCATTGCAATGCACTTCCCTTAAACACATTTTGCAAATAAATTCTGTACTTCTGCAAATGCACGCACAAAAACAAGCTGGTTTTAAAATGCAACTCTAGTTTTCAAAACAGTACAAGTGTATTGAGAACGCAGCAAGTAGGTAATGTACTGACACATCAGATGGAGAATAGAATGTATAATTAAATGTGTGACTTCTCCAGTTGGGCAGCTTTATCCTGAATCCAAAAACCACATACAGGACAAGACTATTACTCTCTCTCTCTCTCTATTCTGCTTGAGTCATTCAAGCTTGGTTTACACCCCTTTTACAGACTCTCTGTTTACTCACATATACAGTAAAGGACCTGTTGCCATTTAAATGACATGATCATATAATGAACTATAGAAATCAGCTATAGTATTGATGTAACTGGCTCTTACAAGACGATTTGTGTTCTGCCAACCAAACGTGAGAACAGTAGCATGAACCATCGAACCAGATGCATGATGGGAACTCTCCCTATTGAGAGGAACTTTTTCGCAGTCACAAAAACTTAAGAGGTGTGGCGGCTTCTTTTTGATGTCTTTGGTGTTGTTATGACAGTTTATATGAATTGGAAAAATACTCTTGCACTGATGTTACGAAAAAAAAAAAGTAAAAAGAGAAAATCAAACAAACGAGCAAACAAAAAATACTTTTCCCATGTTCCAGTGAGTGCAATGTCCAGTTTCAACCTTATCAAGGAGTTCAAACTTGTGAGAAAAAAATATGAAAAAATACAAATGGTTTCAATGTCTGTTTTCAAAATAAAGCAAATGTGCCAATTACCATCATAAACTGTGGAGTTTGTTTAAAGCCATGTTAAAATTTGCTGTTACTTCAAAGGGTAGAATATATATCTGGGGGCAAGACTGATTTTAAAGGAATAGTTTTACAATTGGGGAAATGTGGTTATTCGCTTTATTCCCGAGAATTAGATGAGAGGATTGACCACCACTCTCATGTTTGTCCATGTGAAGGTACAGCCAGCAACCGCTTAGCTTAGCTTAGCATAAGACTGGAAACGGGGGAAACGGCTAGCCTGGCTCTGTGGGAAGGTATAAAAATCAGCCTATACCAGCACCTCTTAAGCCCACTAAGTAAGATATATATGTTGTTTGTTTAATCTGTACAAAAACTGCTGCGTAAGAGGAGAATTTGTAGTTTTACGAGCAGTTTATGGACTGGACTATTTCTTGGCTAGGCGCAGTGAGTTCCTTGAGACTCGTTTAACATCAGATGTCGACATCATCTACCAGCCTTCCTTTAAGGTGCTAGTTACACAGAAATACTCGCAAATTATTTGCAAAACCTTAGAAAATCACTGTTTTAGACATATTTCCTTAGCAGAAGCAACTCCTGGCATGCATGGGATGCAACGTGCACATGAGTGTCTTGGTTGTCTTATCCTGGTTTTGAGCTTATTTGGGAAAAGACATTTACATGAAACATGAGAAACCTGGTTATCCCTGGATCAGAATCCAGCTTTCTGATCATCTGCGTGCAGGTGTGTCTTGATTCCTCAACATCATAGACATATGTATCTCTAACATCAGAATGAGATAATTATTTAAAGATACTATCGAAACACAGCAATACGATTATGCAAGAGAAAATGCACTTGCTGGGGAGTAACCTTCTGTCGAGATAGAAAGGTTCAGTAAGAATTAAATAAATAATAGCCCCAAGATTAACATAAATACCAACCTCAGTCTCACAGAAGTTGTGTGACCTTCACGCTAATGAAGCTGGTTTGCTGAACAAGCGGTCTTGGATAAGGAGGATCATTTCTCTCAAAATGTTCTCGTGTTGCCCTCTCTCTTCTAAGTCATACACTCTCCCACACCTTCCTCCACTTGTAAACTCCTATCTTCAAGTTTGAAAAAAACACAATCCAGCCCTGCCCTGTCACAATCTCTGTCTCAAATCCCTCTATTTCAAGGACTGAAATGGGTCTCACACCTTCATGTTTTTTACTTTTTCCCGCAAAAAAAAAAAAAATCAAGGTTGTTTTTACTGTTGCATCCAGTTATGGTATATATAATATAGAACATGTACTTTCACCGCCCACATTTTCCCAGCCGGTGTGGGGGTTTGAGCTGGAAACTGTGCAGCTACCGGCTTGTTTTTCTAATCTTTGACACTGCTGCATTCTCTGTTCATCTTCAGAGTCAGAGGCTAACTATGATGCAGAATAATGTGTTTGCTTCCTCATTCTGCCTAGTGGGGGCATTATTTGATTTGTTACGCCACCTTGTGGTGAAACATTTTACTGCGGCAGTCCCTGTGGTCGTACGCTGCACAGACAGAGCCAGCCTTACCTTTCATCTCTAGCACAAAAAAGTGGAACTGGAACATTCCCTTGGTGACGAGCTGAATCTCTGTCTGAGGATAAAAATGTCTTCCACAGAGAATATAACAATACATATATTATTTTATTTGCATGTTACATGGTGATAAACACAACAGTACCATTAAGATTCTGTGTGTTCCAAGCTATCTCCAAAAAAAAAAAGAAGTTACTTGCCCCGACATCTCATGTCACATTCAAATACAGAACACTGAATTCAAACAACTTTATTTTGTGTTATGAACATTTTCTCATATACCTTTATTACATATCTTTTTTTTTTATTTTAGAAACTGACTGCAATCACCTTATGCCATAATAAAGTAAAATAAAATAGAAAATAAAAACCCGGGACATTGCTGTGTCATAATCCATGATTGAATCTTAATTTCCCATGACAAAGGGAAGGGACATACAAACGCGATAGTTACTGTTTAAATTTTTAAATGTTGAGTTGTATAAACACGATCTGATGGATTTGCTGATTTTACAACATTCTACTGTAGAAACATCATACTGTATATACACACAGAGGAGGAACAGAAGAAAACAAAAGAATTTAAACTTAGAATAGAGGGTTACCACTGTAACCATCAACGGAAAGTAGAAAGTTAGCTGTTTGGCCAACTCGTCATGTATCTCATGCCTCGCGTTAACTTCTCAGATAGGTTAATAATAATGAACAGAACCAGAATCAGAGTACACACGCGCACATACGTAAGCCAACAGTGAAGCGATGGTGATGTTTTGAGGCAATGCTCAATAGTAAACTAGATAGCTGTATCTACAGTCTTCAGTAGATATCCAGGTCTGTCTACAGGGGGTTGGTGCTGTGTCCATAGGCTGGCTGTTGGTCTCTACGAGCAATGGAAGGACGATATCCCTTATTCCTTTCTGCTTTATGGGTAAGACAGAGCTCCATGGCTTTTACATAAGTGGTCTTAGTATCCCTCAGTGCTTATTGGCTGGTTTTAACCTGCATGGACACACTTGGACGTCCACATTGGTGAGGTTTACATGAAAATCACCTGAATGGTAGAAAGTTTAGACAATGACAGTTAATTTACTGTAACATCCTTTAAAAGAAGATTCCTCACACTATGTGCCTGGATGCAGTGAGGGGACTCTATCCATCATGCAATCCAAGCAGGTTAAAATAAATGCTGAGCACAGTTTGGAGATATTTGACCCTGCTCTGGTAGTCGGTCAGAGTCTGCAGCAAAAAAAACCTAAACAAAACAACACAGTTTAGTTTGTCTGAGAGTCTGCCCAAGGCCAGCCTTGCTCTGCCCTGAGGTTTTTTTTTTGTTTTATGCGACACAGTGAGACAGACAGACTTTCTGGAATAGACATGTAGCACAGATCACTCTCATGCAAGCTATTTTCACCACAGCTTCCAGATTATTCACTTCTTACTACAGCAAGAAGATAACTGTTGCTGATGAAGTAGCATCCTCAAGTATGGGCTAGCCAGAGGCTAAAAAAGCGGTAAGAGAGTCTGCAGAAATACCAATGTAGTAGAAAAACATCAGGAGTCAAGTTAATCCACATTAAAGCGGATACACCAGAGTTGTTCAGTTGTAGAAAATAAATGAAATAAAAGCCTGTGTAAGATGATGAAAGCATAAAAACAAGCAACTTTCTTATCACTTCCTAGACTGAGAAATCTGACTGTAAGATATTGTTTATGTTGTGACTGATATTTTGATGTTATTTTAACTGTTTAAATGCAAATTGTGGCCCGTTTCAGTCTCTGCACAGCTCTACCTCTACCGCTTCACTCACATGAAAATTAGACCGGATCAGACGGCATTACCAAAACTACAAAGTCACACAGCCATGGCCTCAGAAGCATTTACAATGAAAACACTGGGAACAGTTTCTTTAATGTATGATAAGGATGACATTAATTACACTGTGTGTTTTACAATACTAGTACATCTCGGCTTGGTTGTTGGAGGAGCGGAGACGTGAACACACATACAGTTGAGGAGCTGAGCTGGCCGCTGGAGTCCACGCGCTATTAGTCACCTTATAGAAGGTCAAATTAAATGGCAAAAAAAAGGCAGCTAATAGTGCACCAGTTTCAGCAATTCTTGCCACAACAGCAGCGACCTCTGAGCTGTTTCCTGAAAGAGTTGCACTGTTTGAAAGATCCTCTTCTTGTGAGTTTTACTAAATGTCGACAAATGTCGCCTTCGTTTAACCATTTTGCTCATGAGGAAATACATTTAGTGATCAGCCCACGTTTTGGCAAGGTGTGATGAGAAAATTTGCTGTAGGACATGTAATGAAATGGTATTATTTTGTTAAAGAGGCCCGTCAGCACGTTGGCCTTGATGGGCCTTAGGGGGAATAATTTTGTTCGCTGTTCTGGTAAACGGAAGAGCATTACAAGCTAAACATAATAGTCCATTCTCTATAACATCATGTAAGCCAGCACTTGCATCATCTCAAGGATAGGTACAATAGTAACTGCACAAAACTATCTTCTTTTTTTTGCTAGACCTTTTTTTTTTTAAAAACATCATTGTCTAATGGGCTTCGGTTCACATCATAGAGCAGGGTCGCCAGTTCAAGAGGTCTACGAGTTTATCATTCTCGGCAAATTGCTACCCTATTCAGAAACATGGACACATAAAATTTGCCGTTTCATATAATATAAGGACATTGGATTCAAGTATATATACACACACAACTAAAATGAATGAGGTAAAGACAGAAAAAAATAACCTCAATATCAATATATTATGAATTTTTCATATTAAAACACGCATACTTCTTTGAAAGAGAAAAACTAAAAAGTAAGTCATTCATTGGTGTCATACATTTTTATCCAAATTCCAGCAGTATAGAAGAATGATCCTAAAACTTATAAACTAAACGCAGACACTGTATGTGGTACAGTATATATAGCTAAATGCAGTGCAGAGACAAACTGCACAGTGCGGTTGGTCGGTCGTCAGACAATCAACGTACACTGCAACAGTTTTCTCTGTTTCCTGTTGTTACAGTGGCAGAACAAGTTGTCTTATCATAGCGAAATACAAAATTTTTACTATGTACAGTACGCATCATTACAACCTACTGTGTGTCTTTTCCTGCTGCAAAAGAAAAGAGGAATTCTTTTGGAATAAAGGCGAGTGGTTGCAAAGCCACTGAATGAAGACGTAGATATCCATCAGCAGATAAACTAATTTCTTCAGGTTTGTACCCCGCGTGGTTTAGCTCTGTAGGATCAAGTCGATTCTATTCACTGCATCCTCAATTTCTGGGCTGGACAGCAACAACCCAAGTGACTGCTGCATCTAGAAACAATGTCGTTGATTGGAGAGATATCCGGCTAATGCTCTATATCTTTGTTTCAGTCTAGTAGCATCACATTATGGTAGTACAGACTTAAATATCAAGCTAATCTCATTACAGAATCAGCTGCAGTGTTTTCCCTTTGATTTCTGTATGTGTTAGTTTCAAATCTATATAGTTTATGGATATTTGGCAGATACTTTGCAAGTTATTCATTAATGCACTGGTTAAACACTCGGTTAAATCTACAATTTAAGTTAACATAATGCATCTATGGGGATAAGAAGAAATACACTTTATGTCTTCAGTACTTCTAGAGACAAATGATTGTTGGCATCCCTGTGAGCGGGGTGCCTCTGCTTTCATTCCCATGAAGACAAAAACACAACAAATCCCGAACCAGATCCGGACCCCGAAGACAAGATATAGCAGAAACAAAGAAGTGCATACGAATTAAAAAGAACAATGCAATTCCTTAAAAGAGCACTGTTTGCTTGTTCTGGCCTTCATTTCACTGTTTTTTTGTTGTTCTTCTAACATTTTACTCATAACCCATCGCTTTTCGTAATATCTGTAAGCAGTGCTCGAGAGCACGTAAGGTTTTCGTATCATGATGCAAACAGTCTGGGGGGGAGGGCGGTAAAGTTGGTAATAAGGTAGCAATAAGGATGTCGGTGAGTTGGAGAGTAGGAGGATAGGTTGGGGGGTGGGGGTGGGGGTGGGGGGGTGAAGAAGAGGAAGAGGAGGACAGCGGTATTAACACTTGAAGAAAAGGCAGGCGAAGCAGGCCAGCAGGAGCCACAGTGATTGAGATACACAGGCGGAGCCGTTGATATCTCGACCTGTCCCGGGTCCTGCACAGAGAGGGGGGGAGAGAGAGAGGGGGGGAGAGGGGGAGAGGGGGAGAGGGAGAGAGAGAGTGGGGGAGAGGGAGAGAGAGTGGAGGAGAGAGAGAGTGGGGGAGAGGGGGAGAGGGAGAGAGGGAGTGGGGGAGAGGGGGAGAGAGTGGGGGAGAGGGAGAGTGGGGGAGAGGGAGAGAGAGAGTGGGGGAGAGAGAGAGTGGGGGAGATGGGGAGAGGGAGAGAGGGAGAGAGAGAGTGGGGGAGAGGGAGAGAGACAGAGAGAGAGGGGAGAGAGAGAGAGAGTGGGGGAAAGGGAGAGAGAGAGGGAGAAAGAGTGGGGGAGAGAAAGAGAGAGAGTGGGGGAGAGAGAGAGAAAGAGTAGGGAGAGATAGAGAGAGGGAGATAGAGAGAGAGAGAGTGGGGGAGAGGGAGAGAGAGAGGGAGAAAGAGTGGGGGAGAGAGAGAGAATGGGGGAGAGAGAGAGAGTGTTAATGTGGTCAGAGTCACAAGACAAGGTATGAGAAATATTTGGATACCCACCCCTTTGGTTTTCTTGAGCATTCACACAGATAACATTGATATTTTTGAGGAGGATGTCCCCGTCCACTTGGAGTTTGAGTTTGACCGACCACTAAGAAATGCATTGTTCTGCTACTTTGCATTATATACATGTTTACATATGCACTTCCTCTGAGTCAGTAAATACATGAAATGTAAGCGACTACAGACTTTGAGAGGTGTTTGGTGACATCTGGTGGCCGTGTTGTGCTATTGACTACCTTGCTGTGATGGAGGCTCAAGCCCAATTCATGCTTCAGAGAGCACAGAAGAGGCATAAACTGGGCATCAACGTTTGTTGAGTTGTGTATTTACATTATCCCAAATATTTCTAACAATGTTCAAACCATAGACTGTATATAATAATTACTAGCGAACAATTTTATAAACGTACGTAATATCTGAAGCATGTAATCAGAATGATTGTGTGTTCTCGCTTTGCAGCGTTTTCTTTCTAAATGCTCCACATTGTTAAATTGATGAAGATGTTTTCTTAATTTGCTTTTGTTTTGTCTTTTGTACAATCCCCCCCCCCCCCCCCCCAATAAAGGATCAATAAAGTATTTGTGATTCTGATTCTGATTTATCTTTTCTTAAGCTGCAGTATGATGAGCTCTGAGTGGCGGAGGAGAGTGGATATTGAATTTACATTCCTCCAGTAGTCTGAAAATCCACTCACAAATGAATGCTAAAGTTGCTCATGCTGGGTGTGTTAGCCCTAATAAGCATATAAGCCAGTGACATGTCAACTTGTTTTTCTGCCCTCTAGTGGCCATAAAACGATCATGCAACTATAAAGTTGAATAAATATTCCAAACATGAACCTGCTGAATAATATGGCGCAGTTATTACTTAAATTCACAAACTAATCACAGACTTCTTTCTACCTTTCAAATCCAAGTTTAGATTTTTTTGTATTGTGACACCTTAGACATACAGGTGGTCTGTAGTGCATTGTAGATATGGAATTTATAAACATAGACCCTCTTGTGGTCATTTCTCCACACTTTGATATTATTTTGAATAAGAAATTACACTCAAAGTTACAAACCAAAGCAATGCTTCCATTTTGAGGTATTCTCCACCAAGTTGAACGGACAGTTATGGAAATTATGAAGGTGAACATCAACTTTTGTATGCTCTTATCCCATTTTGGGGTGTTGAAAGTGGATTTGGATCATCCGAGAACACATTCAGAGGGTAATCTCCTCCTTTGAGTTTATTTAAAATCTCTGAACATGACCTTACTTTTACCAGATGTCACCTCTCCGGCCATATTCCTGGACTTTCTTGAGGGTTCGGTTAAATTACCCTCATGCAGAGTTGAGTACACTGTTAGCCGAATTACTAAAAATGACTAGCAGCTTAGCTCTCATACTAGCTTCCAATTGTTCAGCTCTGACAGTGAAGCTTAAAGAAAAGCACACAAAACTACAGTGGGTTCCCTCCCTGCTGATTCTGATAATGATTCAATGGGAAATTAGGTTAAAAGCATTAACACCTCAAAGTCATTCAAGCTCACCTTGAAACTGGTGTGAATGATGGTTTGTTCGAACATGGTGCAGAGGTGCAAATGTAATGCTCAATACTTTCTCTTTGTTCTGAGGTATACATCTCCAGAGGTGTCACAATTATATCTATTGAGTTGTATCTTTTTAATAAGACAAGAATATAGCAAATGGCAGTCGTGTCTATACTCACTATAGAGGAAAAGACTGGCATTCTGGACGCCCAGTCGGTTCGAGGCCACACAGGTATAGTTCCCATAATCCTCTTCGGTGACGTTGGCAATCATGAGAATAGTGGTAGTGCCAAGAATTTGGATGTTGATGCCCTGGGCATTGGACAGCCTGGAGAGGAGAGACAGACAAGTATTGCAAAGAAATGAAAAGTTTAAACCAGAAGGGAGCTGGTGACACTTTGGGCAAAATAATAAAGTCTGCAAAGTAAAGGGGAGAGAACACTTCACCTGAGCCTAATTAAGCAACAAAAAGCACAGATTTTTTTATTATAAGAGAATATATCAGTCACAACGTATGTTCTTGCTTAAAAACAGATTTAATTATCAGCCTAACAGCGACCCGGCACTTTTCACAATGCGGTTGAGAAAGTTTAGCTGCTTCCTGAATGTGTTGTTACATCACACCAGAGACGCAATACTGCTGCCTTTAGAACGTACTTGTACTAACATTAATTCATTTTGCCAACACCTTACATTGCTGTCATAATGTATAAATTATATTGAATTTCATTGTAATGTGATGGTTTCTAAACTAATGGACACTGAAGGCCGTGAAGTCGACATTTGAAGGCAGCCAAATCTCTATTGCTCACACATAAATAGCAGACCTTGACCACTCAATCTCAAAAATGCACAAAAACTCAACCATTTCAATAGAAATGTCAGTATTTACATAACTGTATGTGACTAAAGGTCTAACTAAAGTTAATAACATTAATTATATTCCATAACGAGTTATGCTTTCGCGCTGGAAATCACTTTGCAATAGCAGGAGGGCATGCATTGAGATTGTTAAGGGGGGAGATAAGTCTTTCTCATTTTGGAACAAACCCTTTTCATTAACAGTTTGACACAATGCTGCATTTACCCGAAAGGCAATCCTTGACCTTTGGATTATGTGCTGAGCAAACAATGTAAATGTAAACTTTGTAAACATGACAAGACAGCCGATACAGAGTGCAAATGTGAAACAAATATTATTATTATATATATATAAAACACATATTTTACAGTGGCCACGAGAGCTCAGCTTGCACAAACAAATTAAGAAAACAGAAGCAAATTAAGGAAACATCTTCACCTATTTGAATTTGAACACAAAATGCTACAAAGTGAAAAAACACAGCCAAATACAGCAACGCTGCAAGCAGCACAGACGACAACAGAAACTGTTTCCAGGGGACACTAAAAAGTGACGAACACGGCTGGGACATGGTTTGTGACTCATGAAGTTATGGAAGTCCGCTTTCTGTAAGTTGTGTTGGAAAATTAGCCAAAATATGAAAAAAGTTTTTTTTGGTGGGACGACAAGCGCGTCCCAGCAGTGTTCGTCACTTTTTAGTGTCCCCTGGAAACAGTTTCTGTTGTCATCTGTGCTGCTTGCTTGCAGCGTTTCTGTATTTGGCTGTGTTTCCTCACTTTGCAGCATGTTTTGTAAATGCTGCATTTGTTTTCAAATTGGTGAAGGTGTTTTCTTTAGTTGCAGTGAGTCAAGCTCTCAGGGCCACTGTAATATTCACTGTGCAGTATGTGCTGTGCAGTTTTTTTTGCTCTAGCTGGACAATTCAAATGCCATTGTTCTTGTTTATTTCCACGGATTACTTTGTTGTCTTTTGTTGTCACCAAACAAACAGGATCATTGTTGTCCTGTTTTCGAATGAAAGATTAGCATGCTGCTGAAGTCCTCCTCCACTCCTGGGAGTCCTAATGACCACCAAACTTCTGACAATCAATTATGTCAACCTTGAACCCCTTTCAGCACAAATGAATCAATGCAACTTGCTGACTCAGACTGCATACCTCGCTGATGAACTGTCCCTTACATCATCACAACCAAATAAAACTCTTTTAATAACACGGTGCACATAATGGATTCTGCTTGTTCTGGGCTGATTGAGCGCTTTCGTATCATGAATGAGGTGAAGTTCATTTAAGGCGCCTCAACTTAATCCTGCTTAAGTCCGGGTAATGTGGTAATCGGAATTTGAGCAGGGGAGCGAGGAGTTTATGCTGACACACACTTGGCTGATAGAAAGTATTAACATAAAAAGGAAAACGCACATCATGGCACAGCATAATTTGGCTCACTGGGGAGCGAGGACTTGATAAAGTGCTGAGGTCCTCCCCATAGGGACACCTTGGGAACAGTGGCAGTTTGTGTGTGTGTGTGTGTGTGTGTGTCTGAAAGCGAGAGAGTGAGACCTAAGGGAGGGCAAGTGTCCCCACTTCATCTAAAAGTAAACCCCCCTCCCACGATAAGGCCAGCAGCAGATATATTCTCCAGTGTGTTTTCATGAGAAGTGACTGCACTATTAAAAAGGCCCGCCTGCCCACAGAGCATGCTGAGAGACCCAGATAATACACAGCGCCACAGGGAGCTGAAAGCAAACAGCGATTTTTACTATAGATTATAGTGCATGATTTCAATGCAGTAGCAGGAGGATAAACTGACCCAAACAGGTCAAAAGCGACAGAACTCTCTGCTGTTTTCACAATCAAGGTTTCAGCTTGGACTCTGTTTTTATTTGCACACATACCCAGCAGCAGAAAAAATCTGGAGTGGAAAGAACAGGAAACTGGACCTCAGGTCTTTTCTGTCAGCATTTACCGAACTCAACATTTCTGCTGCCCATTTTAACTTTTAACGTGTTGGCACGCGCACATCTGCAGCTGGCAACTTCTCTCAATTTTGAAGTTCATCCTCAAATAAGCCCGGCATAATAGACCGGAATGCATTATCAGGAAAGTTGGCAGAAATCGTGCACGTCTACCTTTTTTGGAGAGAAGTTTTTCACTTATTCTCATCAGTACTGTATCATAGTTTGATGTCCTTCCTCACAGACAGAGGGCAGCAGTGCTCTACTGGATATCTTCTGTGATCATTTCTTGATGCACAGAGCCGCTGTGTTACATTAAACCCTAAATTGAAATGACTTGACCCCTCTATTTGGCGCAGGGCACGCGGTGTGTGCGCAGGGCTGCAGCGACCGGCCGGTAGAGATGAAAGACCAGAGCAAATCATCAGATGGACAGATTTGATTCTGTAGCGTGTGAGAGCATCTAAAGTAGGTTATCACTGCCAGAGAAAGTGACAGGCCTGTTATGATTCAAGGCTGATGATAAATGAAATCAAGTGAAGAGTCCTGCTGAGACTTGTAACCCAGGGATGATTGAAAACGGTCCGGTGGCTGTGACAGCCATATATGAGCTGACAAAACAACAAACAGATCTGTCTGTCAAGTTAGCTAAGAACCCCCTTTGGATTTATAAACATGGATGGAGTGGTTTACTGCACAAGGAGCAGGAGCAACATCTTACTTTAAAAGATGCTTTTGTAGATAAACAATGGATAATTCATCAACACTGTATAGACTTAAGTACTGTTATGAATTATGGCGTTACTGCATAAAACTGGACGATATTTTCTCTCAGATTTGTAGCTTCTCCTTTAGGGTTAACAGTCCACAATCATTTGAGAAAACACGGCTGAAGGGGCAACACTGATTCAAATTCTATCATGGACAGCCAGTGAGAAGAGACAGGGAGGGTCATGCCAGCCAGGTAGTGAAAGTTATCAGTTATGGACTGCTGGCCAGCTGCTTTAAGATCATGATGCATCGGTTTCTACTGAGACTAATTGGGTCTCTAAACGCTAAACTCTAAACGGAGTGAGTGATCTGATGAGGTGTGTTTCATCAGCTGAGGGGGGCCACGTTTTCATGTGGATATTGAGACCGACGGAGGGTGGATATGCACAAGGTTAGGTGAGTTAGGCTGCATTCAGACCAAATCAGGCGTTCCGGCGCAAATGCCAGTCCTCCCGTTCATTTGAATGTCAGTTCAGGCCGCACAACGCCGCGCTAATCGCCACAACGTCTGATTTGGTCTGAATGCAGCCTTAAGCCTCTCCAGTCAGAGGAGGAGAGTCGAGCGAGCTCTGCAGCCCAGTTTGTGCCAAGCAGTTTGTTCGAACTCTGGAACAAACTCTGTTTACTCCTTCAGTTCGGTCTGTTTGGGCAGGTGAGAGGGATGCTTTTTGAACTTGGCACTAGATAACTGGACCAAAAATGTGTGTGTCGATTCCAAGAGAGCCGCAGTGTGATTTGTTTTGGGGTAACATAACTCACCAAGAGGAAATGAGTATGAAAAGTTGGAAGTTGCTGAAATGAACAAGGTTTCATTTCAAATGTGTGGGGTTATCACACTATGATTAACCAACATACTCTACTTGGGGTATAGGAATAGTTTTAACACTAATTTACGCCCCCACATCCAACAATCAGAAACAAAAGATATAAAAATAAAATGGGGGATTAAGGAAAACAATTAATCAATGTCAAATACAGTGAAACCTTGCAAAGATAAATCTGAAGGGTATTAATTAAAATGTGACACATGACAGTTTAGTTTGTTTATCAAAATACCATTAAAAGGGATTAAAGGAGGTTTAATTCAACAAAGGACCAAAGTTAATCAGAAAACTTCTGTTAAACTTAGCTGTACTTCTAAAAATGCAGAAATGATCAAAGTACAGTATTTGTGTTTGAGGCTGAAATAATGAGAAGTCACAATCCAAATCCATCAATTCTAACATGTTTCTCTGTCTTCTTACTTTTCACATGTTTTAACTGGTACCACCAGAACGTGTGATTTGTAAATTTGTTAGTTGTTAGCGTAGGTGTCACGTGTAAGGGTGCAATCACACCTCTGGTTTGTTCTGTTTGAGCATAAAACAGATTTGTTTTGACTCCTTCAACTCCAACATGGTAACCCTGGGAAAATGGCTTGTTCAGATACAAAAATGGTGCAGGTGTCTTTTGTTTTCAGACAATGACAAAGCTGATAGAGAAAACGAAAGAAAGAAAGAAAGAAAGATTATAGCTGCACTAACAACTGACTCCAGAACTGATTACACAACTGTATTTCATTTTTATACCTATAATGCAATATTCCTAAAGTAGCCACTTGGCTGTTCATTAAACCCTGAACAGCAATTGTCCAATCACAGCTTAGGTCTGCCAGGTCTGTCAAGCTTTGGACGAAGACAAATGAACGCGGCTCAGCGAAAACAGCTGATCAGTCATGTGAGTTAAATGTTCGCTTCGTCAGAATTTATTCAGCAAAGGTGTTTCCATGTCCCATTTAGCATGATTCAGTTCTGTTAATGCATGTACTGAACACCTCTGATGCTGACTTTTGGCCTGGGATTAAGCTTTAGCCTCAAACGTTTAGCGCAATATCATGTATGCATCCATCAAATACATATCAAACACAACTTTTGCAGGGTTCTTGTTATAAAACAAATCAGGTGGAAACATTAAAAAGTCAGCTGGAGACTGTTTTCAACCAACCAATGGAGTTGACTGTTGCACTGCTGATAACATCTGATAGTCAAAGTTTCAGCTGGCAAGAAATGACAAGACTGCTGTTGTCTACCTCTGTCTGAAACAAAGAACCCACTGAAAATGAAAAACAGTTTCGAGTAAATGTGCCATGCGAGGATTGAAGTCTTGACAGCAAGTGTAACTAACATATTTTCTTTGATTTAAATGCAGATTTCAGGGTGGCCACTGATTATTGTGTGTTGATGAGGTCAAACTGATTAAAAAGGAAACAAGTGCAGGAGCAATCACCTTGACAATCAGGTAAATAAGACACAACAGGCTACATTGCATTAAGCTTTGATACTTGGGGAGGGGACTGTGAAATTAACTAGCCAAGCAAGGATAAATGATATTATTATGGTGCATTAACATCACCATCCAAGGAGAAAGTGCAATAACACTTTCCACTGGCACAGAGGGAGAAGGGGGCCATGAAGCAGGCACATAGCCAAAACCCTCCAGGGGACAAAACAACTGAGATAGATGGAGGTTGGAAACAACAGATAATGCAAAATATTTCAACGACCATAAATCTTTCTTTTCAAGCACTGGTGTGATAGGCCTATTACTTTAGAGACCATATCTGTGATAACACTTGTGATAGTCCTCCAATATTTTTCTCCCAATCTTCAGTGAACTTCTACCGCTGTAGTTTGGGTGCGAGTGAAATTGCAGATCATGACGCTCTGCAGGCGCAATTTTCTTATCATTAGCTTTTTCCATTTAAGCCCCTCCATTCCCAAACTCATGGGGTGAGTTTGCCGCAGAGGAGGGAATCTCAGGTTATTAAATGACAAGTGTTGAAATGGAGGGACTGGGTTGTTGTCGTCTTTGAATGTCATTATACTTCGATCCTTGTCAAGTGGTTTCTAGACACACGTGTGACACTTAAATTGATGGCTTTCCAATGAACATCTGTGTCTGTAATTTCACAGGAGACAGTACAGTGTGGGAAACCTGATTTCCATTTCATTGGAAGTACTTGTGGCGCGAGAAAAGAGCTACTGAGATTTTCAGTGACTACAGTATATAAACTGATCTGCTCTCCCTTTCCTCTTCTCAAAAAAAATATCACAGAATCCACGTCTGTCTTACACAGTAATGCTCAATTAACAATGGAATAACTGCCTAGTGAGTGATTAAGTGGGTGATTAGTCATTATCAAACTACACAGATGATGTCATCAAATTAACATTGGGATGTGACAATGGGACCCCTGTGAGGGCAGATTTAACAAAGGGATCAAAGAGATCCATTATAACCACCGAGTAAAATGATACAGAGCATGTCTGGCGCAAGAATAAAGTGATGAAGCCTCAGCCACATTTGGGAGATGAGGAGAAAACTACTCAGGAGAAATAAGTCAGAAAGCTTCTGACCCAGGCCATTTAAAAAAGAACTGCTCATTGAAAGATCACAGGCTGGACCTCTGAACAGGACTGCACTGAGATTATTGCTCACAGTACTCACCAAATACTTGCATAATGTTCAGTATGAAGCGACGCTATTCATTAATTGCCCCTTAATTGTGCTCATAACAGAAAACAGCAAAGCCTCTTTACAGCTGCCATGGTCATGCCTCAGTAAATTCAATGTAAATCTCATTATTTTGCCTCATTATTTTATTTGTAATGGCGGCAGCATAAATAGTTTGATCTTTGAATCAAGGCAAGTCAGGTCAAGTCCATTCAAGGTTATTTCTGCAACCTGTCATCACATGCGTGTCACCAGCAGCACTATAGTTGTAACGAATGATCAATCATGTCTCAATACAGAATCCACCAAAGCTAACCACAAGGGAAGCACGTGATATGCTCTGGAAAGACAATGTTACAACACAAGCTTTCCCAAACTGCAGCATGGTGGCGCAGTGGTTAGCGGGTTGGGGGTTCGATCCCTGGTCCCCGTCATGTCGAAGTGTCCTTGAGCGAGACAGTGAACCCTAAGTTGCCAGCACCTTGCATGGCAGCTCGGTCGCCATCTGCGTGTGAATGGGTGAATGAGGCTTAGCTGTAAAGCGCTTTGGAACGGTGAAGGTTGAAAAGCGCTGGAAACATTACATGAGATCATTACGGTAATATAGGAGCTTCAGGTGCCAGTCTTGGTGGATGTGTCTTACAGTTGATATGGTTGTTTGTGATAAAGCAGACTAATGGCTTGTGCTCTATATAATGGCCTGTTTGACTCAGCTCAGGTATTTTAGCTCACTCTCGCTTAGCCCTTGTTTGGACTTAAGCATAAAAAAATGCACATGACTGAGCTTGCAACATCATCTTGAGTCAGTGTGTTAGTTATATTTGATCTATAACTATAACTATAGTGAAGTGTTTCTATCTGTTTTTCAAGGTTATTTGATATCGATGTACAGAATAAATTATTAAAAGAATCTAATCAAAAGTCCAGATCAGGTGTATGCAGCTCTGTATGGGTGTCTGCGTGTGACACTGGTGGGGGGATTGATTTGATGTTTAAATGTGTGTCAAGGTTTACCTTTTTTCGTCTCTGTACCATTCAAACTCTGGTGTGGGCACAGCGGTGGCGTCACACTGCAGCGTCCCCATGCGGCCCACCTGGGTCTCTGAGCTCTGGGTTTTCTTTATTGTTGGAGGGTCTGCAGAGTCACACAATGTTGGCATAAGTTACATCTTAAAACCAATAGCCAAACCAACCCTCATGTAATCAAGTGTTACGCTCCTCCTTGATAAAATGTGGCACTCAGTTTTTCTATGAAATTAGATTTCCGTTTTCCTAAAAAGTGAATTCAGTTAATTTTGTCAAGTATGTCTGAATAAGCTCATAGGATATCATACAATGAGAAATGCTCTGTATTGAATCTCACTGATAAAAGCAAACAAATAAACAAACAAAGAAATATCTTGGATAAGCTCAAGGAATTGAAAGTTTCTTCTTCGTGCTACATTCTGTCGTGAAAAATGAAATTCTACTTTTAGGCCTTCAAGGCCCGAGAACCAATGTAAGATAGATTATCTGGGGCTTGATTTAAGTAATCAGTGCTAAAACTTCAAATTCATCAAGTTTATTAATATTTATACATAATGATTTCTACAAACATCACAATGGCCAGAAATATGTCCGATGTGGATTAATGCCCGTTTTCCATTTAGGATTACACACTAAGAAATGGTTTAATATAAAAATCTTTATCATTTAATTCAGGCACTCAGACTTGGCTAAAGTACGGTTTGGGCAAACAGCCACGCATGATTTGTTCGGATGAAAGAGAATTCTATAACTCCTCTGGGGATGGGGTGGTTTGGTTTGTGATGTCTCATGAGCTGTTCATCAGTCCTGAACAGCCAACGTATGTATTACACTCATCACATCTAACATGGAGCCCTGGCAAGATGCAATTAGGTGATCTTGTTTTGAAACGCTAAGTGCCTGATGATGATGTGTTCCGTGAGAATTACCATGGAAATGACAGTTGCAATCAAAGTTAGAGATCTTTCTCTTTCTACCTGGATTCATCTTGAGAAGAGTGAAGGGTGCTCCAAAACTTTCAAGACACCGCCTTCACTCGTTGCCACACTATATTCTACATGTCTCTGCTCATACTCCAATCTTGACTTTTATAGGCTTTTATCTGCTGAGTGTATCATCTCGTGAAACGTCTGACATGAAACGTGTCAGCATATTGATCAGTGTTCACTTCAGAACATAGCACAGCGCTGCCGTCTGTCGTTACTTACAGTTGACAACCACATTGACATATTTGACATCAGGCGTGGCGACGTCGTTGCTGGCCTTGCATTCGTAACGACCCGCTTGGTTTCGCATGATACCTATAATGTCCAGGTACTCTTCTCCGTCCAACGGCTCTGCTGCAGAGAGAAAGGAAGAGAGAAAGAAGGAGGTGGGATGAAGACAAAGTTAATGTTTGAGCTCCGTTCCAGAGAAATACATTTTCCAGTCTTACTTTTCCCAGTGGCTCTAAACCAGCTGAATCTACTGGCCATCAGAGAAGCTGACTACAAGATAGATCTGCGCTGGATGATCATGTTGAACAACAACTGAATTAAATGGACAGTTCAACATTCGGAGAAATACGCGTATTCACTTTCTTGTCAAAAGTTAGTAATAAAAAGAACATAAACTGTGTGTTTGTGGCATTTGCGGCAGCGGGTGAGGCTAGTGTGAGAGAGAGATATGTTCCCAATAGAGGGGTTAATATTCAACGACTTGTTAAGCTGACTTTTATTAGTTGTTTGTCTCAAAGCTACAATTAACAGAGGAATGATATCTGCAAATGTCAGACAAAACATCTGAACAGAGTGCAAGACAACCACAGAGACTGTCAGACAGATATCTTACTAATTGTTTAATGAGCAACCCCGCTAATTAACCATGTAAAGAACACAGCGTCTAGGCGTCTCAGTAGGAAAGACCCGTTATGTCTTATTAAAGATCTATGGTTGGGTCAGGAGGAGGAAATGGCAAATTCTTTGATGGGCTGCCATGCTAATTGCACTTCATCTTGTACCACATCTGAATATAGCATTGGTGTTGAGACCCTGAGATATCGTTACTTGTGATATCACAATTTATTTATGTGAAGGATGTGTGTGTGTGTGTGTGTGTGACATTGCAATTAGTTTGACAGAGATGTGATAATTAATGATGCACGTGATAATACGCCGTGTTTGCACACCATAGAAAGAGCTCGTTCATTTGACTTGAACACATCATTCTACATACATTTCAACCTGATGGAAAACGAAATGATCGGAAATCACAATAACTAGAATCATCTGCTTTTAGCCAGTATGCCAACAGTGCAGATGTCAGAATATTTCTCAGAACTATTTCTCACTATTATCTGCACTGCATGAGGGAGGGAGTCTCCTATGGCCCTGCAAATATAATAACTACAATAACATCGACTGATACTTCCCTTAATCTAAGAAAATAAGGAGTGATGGAATCTTGGCGGTGGAAATAAATTGCACAGATGAGATCTCTAGGGTGAATGGGGAAAATGCACTGTTTGTAACAACAGTAAATGTCAGTGGTCTCAAGTGTGGGCAAGTTCATGCTCATGTTACGAGCGAGGGGCTGCAGGCTCTCTGTGAGAGCGAAGCACCGCGACCTGAGAAATGAACCGGCAACTTCAGGCACTCGGATGTGGGAGCTTAGTTGGAAAACAGCTGTTCTGCTTTGGTGAACGCACATAAATGGTCTGCCATTTCATGCCATAAAGCTCACAAATACACCAGGTAACAACACCCCAAAAACATCAGACTGACTTTTATAAATGCCTGAAGCTCAAACAAAAAAAAGTCTGCTCTCTGTGTTTGAAACAGAAAGAGAAAAATAACTAAATGATCCAAATCAAGCGCATGATGGAGATGGAGGTCAGACAATACAGTATTATTTCATATTGATTGAAAGATCAGTGGGATCATGATCAAAGTCTAAACCAGATCACATTCAGCTCTCCCTGGACGAACTGCCAGAGTAACGTGATTGGAGAGGTATGATTGAAAATCTGTTGCCATGGAAATTCTATTGAAGCTCAATCTCTTCTTCAGCGCTTTAGGTTTGCTGCTGGATAAAGAGAGAGAGCGAAAACCAGGTGACTGCAAAGATCAAAGATTAGAAAAGAGAAGAGAGAGGAGAGAAGGGAATTTAAATGAGAGATGAGAGAAAGCGGCTAGAGTAGTTTTTTTTTTTTAAGCGCAGCGATTAACTGTCAGTAATCTCACCTGATGTGTATAGAGAGCAACTCAATCACAAAGGATGAATGGAACGTGATGTATTGTCTAAAGAAACAATACAACATTTCACGCATCTTTGTCTGCGCCCACAGGAGAATACGGCTTCCTGCACACTAAGTGTGTGCTTCACATGTTATCTGTTTAATGAAGTGTAATGAAGACAGATTGGTTAATCTTGTCTAGAGGGAATTGATTGGAGTGTGTGTACAGTATATCTGTGCATGTGAATGCCCACGCCTGTCTGTGGCGGCGTTATGGTGAGTCTGAAGCGTGCATGCATGAAGTGGGGTGAAGACACATTTCCTCGAAGGCTTTCAGGGAGCGCTGAGAGCAGTGACTGATTCAAAGTGTGCACGTTAGAAAAGCCCCATGAATCCTGGCATTACTATATTACACCATCATATTTTCATGCTAATCTGGACAGAGGAGGGCGAGTGGGTGACAGGGAGGAAAAGAGTAGGGGGAGTAAGGGAAGGGCAAGGAGAGAGCATCATCTTTTGCATATAGACACCAGCATGCTATCATGCTCATAATGGCAACATTAACATGCTGGTGTTCAGCGAGTAAAATGTGTACCATCTTCATTTAGCGTGCTAGCATGCTCACATTTCCTAAATAACACTAAACACAAAGTACAGCTGATGGGGATATCATCAATTGTGACAAATTAAAATTTTAAATGAAATGTTATGGGATCACCAAAGTCATTAAGGTTCACCCTCTGTGTACCATGAATATCTGTGCCAAATGTCATGACATTCGAAAGTGCCTGACCCGTAATGATACAGCTGACAGCTCTGCACTGTAGCTGCATAAGCCAATTAGCATTAGACATTAGCTTCACTGACTGACGACTCAGAGCTTTTAAGGAGATATGCTTAAAATGATGATATGTACTTAAAAGTTCAACCGGGAGATTCCAACGACCAGCCATCTTACATTCAACAACGTTACCTGCTAGCTACAGTACGTGCCTGAAATCGACACGAGGCGAATATCCCAAATATTTCTACAAACAATCAAAACAGATAACGCAGTCTTTATGTTTTTACACATCAAAAATTCTTCCTGGTATACATTGGAGTGGGGGGGGGGCACACGAGTGTCAGTAGCCTTGAGCTACTCTAACAATAGAATTCACAATGAGGAACACGGAGGGAATAGGTAGCAAAATGCTTTGTCTATTTTCTACTCTGAAAGAACAGCATTAACCGGTCGCAGAAGACGTTTTAGACCACTGAACTGTGGAGTTTCGGCAAATGAAGCATCCACCTCAAAAGTAATAAACTGTGTGTCATCACTTGATGATGCATCATTATAAAATGAAAATGTCATAATTTGTTCCAATTTTGTGCTTGTTATATCTTTTTCAAGAGTTATACTATTTGAGGGCCTGCATATCTAATTCGTGAATGAAACTATTCCATGGTTATCAGAGAGAACTGTATACCCAGCCCACAAAAATCCTAAACTAGATTACCTTCGCTGAGATGCTTGGTGACTGGAAACCATTTCTTTTTAGAAAGCATTGTTTTAGGAGCTGCTGACAAGTAATACCTCTGATGTGGGAGTTTGAAATCCTGCTCCAAAAGGATACTGTAAATGGAAACCATGTTATAATTGACAATTACAGGAAACACCTGTGAATAATTAAGTAATACAGTAAGCTGCATTACAGCTGCCTACAGCTGAGAAGCGATGGCCTAAATGAAGCACTTCAGCCAGCTTGTCTCCCTAGCCATTATCATTTGAACCTTCATGAAAAAGTTAAAGGTTTGTGAATGCCCAAACTGCAAAACATATAGTGCGTACCACATGCATATAGCTGAGCACATCAATCATGGTTATTTTTTTAAATAATGAATTTAAAGCAGCTCTCTAAACTCGCCTTTCACCCCTTCTTTGACACCGAGCTCAAATTGTTTTTGCCATTCTCTAATTTACCATGCAGCTTGGCACTAGCCATGCTGAAAAGAATATGCATATAATTGCTGTCTTTTTCTACACATTATACTGTTGAAAGCCCTGCAGCCTTTGGGATATGCAACAGCAGGCTTTTGTAAGTGAGTTGGGAAGAGTTGAGGGGCCTGGAAGAAGTACACTTCTACAAATGGCTGCTGGATACTGATTTGCATTGCACTGGCAATTTCAAGTTTATGTGAACAAGTTTTCCACGTCAATTAAAGTACTCTGTAGGAGTGAGGGACAGCAGTGGGATGGGAGCACCAACTCAGATTCTGTAGGTCCATACATGTACACATGCCCCCACCCCACACCTCCCAAAGCAAGAGGGGGGACCAGGGAGGGAAAAGTGACAGAGTCAGAGGAGACGGAGGGGTGCGGGATGTGAATCACAAACCAGCAACTTCAGCTGGCAACTGGATGGTACTCATTAGCATATCCTCATGCATCATTCATCAGCATCACTTTACCACAGTGCGAAACATTACATTTATTTTGCAAATGCTAATTTATGTTAAGCAGCTGATTTGAGAAACTTCAGAGTCGAGTAGCATAAAAGACCCTGCGACATTTATTTTCTTTTGTCTGCACAAGTGTGACAGTAAGTGTGCCTGTGTCTGTATACGTGCATACCCATCACTCCACTCTGGACTTTGTGTATGTGTGTGTGTGTGTGTGTGTGTGTGTGTGTGTGTGTGTGTGTGCATTTGTGTTTGGACAGTTGTTCCTGGCTTTATGTAACACATGGTTGCTATCTTCCTGTCAGGACTCGGTGTGATTTAAATGATGGGTCAACACATAATTACCGAGCGACTATCCTCATCAACACACTCACCCACGGTGGAGATAATGAAAAGATGACTGAGCTCAGAAACTAAATGAATCTTAAGCTCAATTATGACTCTATTGACAGTGTGTTGCCAAAACCAAACATGCCATGCAATGCAAATATAAATCTACAGGGCTTAATACAGCTATCTTAAAGGCATACCGCACTGTTTTCAGTGTGTCAGGCATTGGCTTTAAATAACAAATATCATTTTACAACAATATAAATGCATATTTAACATTTATACACTCTGGTAGTTTAGCAGAAACCACAATCTGAAATGCCTTAATTCCTTCGAAATGAAAGCATCAGAAATATCCCTGTGATAATTCTAATGTCCTATTACACTTGGCACCAATTCTGTATATCTGAGAAGAAATCCTACAGGAACAATATCTTTTCAGCAGTTTGAGGACAAAAGGTGAACTTCCACTTCTATTCACAAGCCATTTGCTGCCACTGCTGCTGGCGGTGCAGAAATAACACAGGTGTTGGAGCCAAAAACAAGACGGCTGTTTATTTGCCGCTTCTTGAGCCGAAGAAATGATACGCACAGCGGAGCTGTGCAGCCGTCTGTTTTCCTGAACGCTGTCTTTCCTCTCTCTATCTCGTTTTCCCACTCTCTTCTTCTTCTTCTTCTTCTTCTTCTTCTTCTTCTTCTTCTTCTTCTTCTTCTTCAACTTCTCATATGCCATTGCTGTTTTTTGTGGTTTCTCTCAGTGAGGCCGCACATTTTATGGCACGTTTGATTGTTTGTTCTATTCAAGTCTGAGACTTTGAAAGGAAATTAATTATTGATAAAACAGAACAGGGTTTAGCGATTTAATTCTCATGAAGGGTAGTTTGGTTGTCCACTTTTACTTATACTTGGCTGATAAATGGATCTAGCCTATTGTGGTGGGGAGACTTCTTATTACTGTCTGGGTAGATTCAATGGGCTTGTGTTTACCAAGGGAAAAGAGGCTTTGTGTTATAGAAGAATAGCAAGGTCAGGCACAGAGTATCACTGCTTACCCCTCTATCACTGGTTTTATCTGCACTCTCTCCTTCAACTGTCTTTGTCGTGCTCACACCACTGCATGCAAAGACACATACACAGATACACTGTGAGTCAGGACCTGACACTGATAAACTCCTAATCACGCTGCATCTCTGCACGTAAGTCTTGAGGTTTGGCTTCAGGGATGAATGCCATCAGAAGGTGCACATAAAGACGGAAGAACAAGGATGTGTGTGTTTGCGTGTGAGCGTGCATGTGATTAAAGAGATGTGTTGCCAGTAGGTCAAGGCTGTCACGTGCCCTCATCACTCCACATGACCATGACTATATCAGTTTTATTTAGTTGCTAAACGTAGCATCTGCATAATCGGCTGTAAATCACTTGCCTCCTGCAACATCTCAGTTTTTTCTGCACTGTAACCGACAGATGACATTGTTCCATGTCACACATGTAGAACTGATTTACAATATATATGTTTATAGAGCTTTACCACTTTCAGTCCCCATGTAAAGACTGATTAGATTAGATTTTTTGGGAATTATGTGGTAAGAGTTTGAGAAATGAGTTGCATTGTTATGAGAATAAAGTTGTAATTTATTTTATTATATTATGACAATAGTGTTATAATATTTTGACAGAAAAGTTGTTATATTTTGAGAAAATAACAACCAAAACATTTTCTGGTAACTCATATACCCACAATCTTGTATTAGGTTATTTTGAAATATTACTTCTGCAAAGAAAATAAAAAATACAACTTTACAACATTATTTCCTGCGATATCATGATGTGGATCATCATTTCATTACGGATAATGATGACTTTATTCTCAAAACATTGCAACTTCTTCCTTGAAACATCATATCGTTTTAGTGGTCTAGATACTCCTTTGTACCACATAACTAGGAAAAACAAAATAACACAATATCCTAATTGGGGAAGGTTACACTGCCCACACAGATGGGTACATTTTCTATTTGCAAGCTGTATAATCTCTTGTGATCTGCTCTGTTTAAGCTACCAGGCAAATTACTTTTTCAAAGACCTACAGGCTACAGTGTCAGTCACTCCCATAGGTGATCACTTCTGTGAGTTCTGGTGAATGCAAAGGCCATAGCATATTATTCTCATTATTGTTACATTCCTCCACTCATTTATTTAGGCTTTTCCTTTAATTTATCACCTATCTGTGCATGGGAGCTGCCCAGTATGACCACATTATTTCACCACTGTCTACTTAGCAGCTCTGCTGGTGCAACAGGGGGCTTGCTCAAGGGCATGTGAAGAAGAGGTAAAATACAGAGAAGACCTCGTGTCTCCAGTCTCCTCCCCTGCTTCTATCTCCTCGCCTTGCGCAGGGATTCGAACCAGAAACCTTCAAATCACGGGTTCGCTTCTCCTTCAGGCTATTTCGTCCCTGAAGGGCTGTGTGACTCCGGGCTCTTGAAAAAGTGCTTATGGACTGGAAATAAAGTGCTGAGTTTCTGTACAGTTGTGACTTTAAACAAGTGTGAGCTCCAGTGTTCAGCCAACCCAGCGGTGACTACACCTAATGAGGCTGGGCAGACTCAGGGCAAGCTGTGCTCATGATGTTCTGTGCACTGTGTGACAACAGACTGATTTCAGACCAGCTGCTTGTGGTGCTGATTGTAAACAAACAAGTGAACAGTGACAGTCAGCAGATCTGAGACCTGCTGAGAGACAGATAAGCAGCTGTCGTCCCAAAAGGCTGGCGCTCAACTGACACACACACACACACACACACACACTCGCACACAGCTGGAGACTTGGAGCCGGAGGTTTGACCTGGGTTGCTCTGACAAGGACCTGTCACCACCTTACACTTCACTCCCACAATCAGCAGGCTTGTCAGCTCCTCTCTGTTACTGACAGCTTGGCACACAATGATATGTGTGTGTCTATATATGTGTGTGTGAGTCTCCTGCCTAATCTGCTCACCCACTCCCACTACACGGGAGTTACACTACTGAGGCACCTATGTATCTCCACTCTTGCCTGCTCCACTCCCTCCTGAGAGGCAGAGATATGTGTCTGTGTGTGCATATGTGTGCTGTGCAGCGCTCTCCTGCTCCATGTCTCTCCCCAGACAGTGAGATGAGGTGCGGAAAGGACAATTGAAGTGACTGTCATACTCTGCTGAAGGAAGAGATGGGAGGATGATGGAAAGAGGAGGAGACAATGAGAGTGAAAATGAGGGAGAGGAAGACAGAGTGACAGCTGAAGATGGACAGACAAAGAGTTGCAGAGAGGAACAGGGAGAGAGCTTTCCAGACAAGGTGACAGTCCTGGGGAGACTTTCTCGAGCCCTGTCTTGGAGCATGGCCGACACTGCCGAGGCCGACGTAGGAGGGATGTCAAGGGCACTCAGCATCAACCCTCTAAAAGGCTGCCCTGCCAAGCACTGTTATAAAAGGCTTATGACTTCAATATGCAGCCGGATCATATAGCGTAGGAGTGTGGGCTGCGGTCCAAATCAATTCATTTGGACAGATGTCTTTGTCGCAATGAAACTGTTGTGGTAGATTCATAGCTTACCATACAGTTAGCTGACACTATTATCCAGAGCACCTTAAGGGTTCAGCTTGTTGCTCAAGGACACCGTGACAGTAAACATGACTGCTGATGGACAGGCAATAGGTGTTGAGGAAAGTAAAACCGATATCTTTTGTTACAAG
This sequence comes from Enoplosus armatus, assembly GCF_043641665.1. Classification (NCBI taxonomy): domain Eukaryota; kingdom Metazoa; phylum Chordata; class Actinopteri; order Centrarchiformes; family Enoplosidae; genus Enoplosus; species Enoplosus armatus. Next base: position 23,080,350 of record NC_092184.1, on the reverse strand, counting down.
ACACTATTCGCAGCCGTTCGTCCATTCAGCCGCAAGGGTGCAGCATCGTAAATAAGTCAAGGCGTCTTTATGACTTGAATTTAAATCGCCAGCGTTGTACTACTTTCCCTGCAAGCTCCTCAGATGTCCAGATGTGTGTGCCTCTGCTTGAGTGGATTCGAGGTTCACTGTGGTTGTCCTCCCTGCAGTGCTAAATGACTGACAAACTCTATTACACCAGAGAGGTGAGAGGATCTCGAATGCATAATTGAACATTAATTAACTACTGGAGTTACTATAACTAATGATAAGAATAATTGCACATCTAATGAAACTGGCCATTTGCATAATAAAACACTATTCTTGTTCTGTCATTTCTCTCTCTCTCTATCTCCTGCCTGTCTCCCCTGTCTCTTTTCTTTGTTACTTCCTCCTTTCCTCCTTCCCTGAGGAGAGCATAACTTCCTCCAGTTCCTCTTCTTTCCTCTGCGTGGGTCCTCCATGTGTCATGGAACACCAGAGGCAGCCAGAGGGCATGTCTTTTTCATACTTGTCTGACCGCTATTTTGGTGGTCTGAGAGGCATGCAGTGAAGGATTCCTTGTTTGACCAGCGGCTCCACCCCCCCCCCCCCCCCCCCCCAATCCTCCATTCGTGCTCGACGGGGTGCTGCCATTCTCCCGGCCTCCCACCCACAGCAATCATTCTGGGGGAGTTAAATAAATCAGGAGTGGACTAAAGCCGGGAACCAGCCAGCTAAAGAGATCAACACCAACATGCTTGTAGGTCTTAGCACATGCATGTTGCACTGGACACTGGAGGCATCATGCATTAATGTAACATACATGTGCATTCATGCTCTCTCTCTCTCTCTCTCTCACCCAAACACACACACACATCTTGTACTTCTCCTCACCCTTCTCTTTCATCTTCTTTCCTTCCTCCCATCCCGCTGAACATCCCGTCACCTCTGCTCTCCTCCCCGTTCCCTCCACGCTCTATTGATCATTCGCCTCTCTCCCAGTTTGAGCAATGAGTTATTCAGTCAATATCCGCAGCAGCGCCCACGCAAAGGCCGAACAAAAAGGGCTTTCATAAAAAGTACAAGAACCACAAGATAGCGTGCTACGTACAGCATGGCCACTGTCTCACACAGGTAAAACAGATGTCACGCTGCTTCTGCAGCTATTACACACTGCGTCCCCCTCAGATCTTCAGAGTCTCCATTGCTGCCTTCTGTGACTGTTGTCAAAGCAACCTATTTAATGAGACACATGATGGATGTGTTGTGTTGTTTTTTCATCAGCCATCAGTCGATATTTTCACACTCAAATTCTATGCATACAGTGCAGTGGAGTTTTATAACGATAGCAACACTTATTCTCCTGATGAATCGCATGATGATGATGAATCCAGGTGAAAGGCCATTAGGTGCCTATTGAGTTATATGTGAATATCTTCTCATCAAAGACAAGGAGATGAGTTAGAGGACTTTTATGAAACTGCAAAAAAAAGTCCCCCAAATTAAACGACTAGAATACATAAAACGAGACATATGAGTGTTTTCTGGTCTGACACCATGAGTCTGTGCCTTCCAAAGGTTAGGAAAACATCGTGGTTTGGGGTAAAATGACTACAACGTTAAGGTTAGGGGACTTTAGTCGCCATGGATACAATAATAAACTCTTGGTTAAGTTTAGGGAATGACTGGTGTTTTGGAGCAGAGACCACAGATTCTAACTCAAGATAATAATGGCGTAATATTTTGTACACGGTGTATGGAAGAAATGGGTTAATAATTACACAAGGTTTCATTCAGGTTATTATTTGTGATTGTGGTAATTGTCACACTATGCTTGTTATCTGCTTTGGCAATGTAAGCCTAACGATAAATAAAAACCCTTCGGGTGAACTGGTGCATGTACCACTTTAATGAGCACCTTGTTTGCTCTGCCCACAAAAGTCCACATCCTTACTCATAATGAAGCATCTCCCGCCTCAATGTCATCTTAGATCATGCTCAAAGGGTTGTAATATTTACCAAGCCGCAGTGTTCCTCACTTCATCTGATGGCTCTCTGTAGTCTCGACACAGCGGGTCTGAAAATCTCTGCCTCAGACTTGCTCTAGCGGTGTATTATGAGACCTCGGGAAAAGTCATTCAATTCAGTCTCACAATTCCTTAATTACAAACGTAGCTCAGTGATGTGCCAGCAAATAACCTGCCTGACTTCTCGTTTCAATGACAACCACAAACAGTATCTTTGATGGAGTCTAATTATGTACATACATACATATCCCCAGCACTGAAAACGCTCTTTCTGTTTATCTTTCAATCTACCCAGCATGCCATTTTGTCATTAAGAAACCTAACACGTCACTTATAATCTAATTAGCTTCATGATAACCGAGCGACAGAGGCAACAATAACAGAGAAATAAGATTGTGCAGAGCTGAGAAGGAGCAGTTTCAGCTTGGATGGCCCCGTAGAAACAGATGACAGCCGTAATCGATGTGGACACCCTGAGAAACCCTGCTATTAACTGTCTCATAAACAAATCTTAGGATGGAATACCAATTTAGACAGTTGGCTGAAAACGTTTCAACTCCGGCATTGGAGGCATCATTTGTCACTCAGGTTTCAGATGCCAGCTGACACATTCCAGATCTGACTTGTTACCGTCTGCAGTTTGATGACTTCCTGGGTTGTTGTAGTCAGTTTGGTTTGATGTAGTCTAGAGTTTTACAGTGTTGTCAGTTTGATTTAAAGCAAACCTTTTTTGCTTGCTCCTTCAGCCTCTCCTTTGGCATAAATTGCTTTTTGAGTTTGGCAACATTTGAAAATAGAATTCAATCATGGCATTACCTGTTTAATACACTCGGTAGCCTCTGTAGTTAGACTCATGTATCTACATAGCAACGATGTTTCTATGTTGAAAACAGTCTATTTTCTGTGGGTCTGCTAACACTGTTGTCATAAAATGGCAGGTGTGCTTAGATTTTACTGGGGCTGCAACTAATGATTATCTTTATTATCGATTAATCTGTCGATCATTTTCTCATTAATTGATTAATTGTTTGGTCTATAAAATGTCAGATGGTGAAAAATGGCCATCACAATTTCCCAAAGCCCGAGGTGACATCTTTTAGATGACTTGTTTTTTCTGACCAACAGTCCAAAACCACAAAATATTCACATGATGAAAGACTAAAGAAGCGAGAAAATAGTCACATTTGAAAATATGGAAGCAGAGAATTTTTGGATCGATTAGCAAAATAGCTCCTGATTAATTTTCAGCCGATCGACTAAATTTGTTCAACTGTATATTATCAAACTATCATATTATTTCTATAATTATTCACTCTATTGTCTTCATGCTAAAATCTAGCTTGCTCTACTTCAAAGTTAATAGCCACAGAAGCCGATGGGCACTTAGTGCCAGACAAAGAAAACCTTTAGTTGACCAACCACAACAATGAGGAGGTGGGCATTATGGCCCAGATTACAAAGGTAACCAATAGGATGGGAGGGTAGTTGGACTTTTTCATACATGTTTGCAAGCTATATAAAGGAGGGACTGTTTGTTTATATCTGTTGCTGCTGTAGCTCATCTGTGTAGATTAGTGCATATTTCCCCTGAGTCTTTTTCTAAATACGATAAAGTGCCAAAGTGTCTTTATTCTTCAAACAGTAATGCAACTTGGTTTTCTTTCAATCATTCCTCATTAAACTACTGAAAATGATGCACTTTTAAAGAGGACTTCCAGTTAAAGAGACAGTGTTCCACTGGGAACTCTCCCAGTGCTCCCGATGGCCAGTCTGGGCCTGGTTGTCATTAATCTGGAGGACTGTTGTCTCATGTGGCTTGAAGAAAATACTACAGAGTGCCCTCATTTTAAAGATTTTCTATATGAGTGTGTTTGTATCTGTGTTTTGGTGCTCTTGTGCTGCTGTCCTGTGGGAACGAGTTTGAGTTTCTGACAACTTGAGTGTGGAAGTGATTTTGACAGGTGGTTTAATCTTTGGTTTTGGGTTGAGAATTAGGTTTAAATTAACGACAGGTTTAAATCAAGCATGCAGTCGTCAGGGTTAAAGACCGAAATTTTCACACATTCGTGCACAGCAACATGTGCACAAAGGCATCAATCTGAATATGAATATTCATGTGGTTATGCAATGATGAGCTTCAGCCAGATTTTGGCACTCAAGGCTATGATCTAAGATTGGTAAGGCATTGTGAATATTCTTGATGAATTTTCTCTTTTACAACCTTACTTCATCTACATCAGAGTGGGCCTCTGCCATCAGTGTAATGAGCCATTAGCGCTAGCCTTGACCTTATGACACCGCTGTTCTGAATGAGTAGATGCTTGTTAACTTTGTTTAAACAGTGCTTCACCATGTGTTTGATTTTAATAATCAAGTGTCTTTTCCACTTAAGGTAGTAAATGGTAGCCTGTTGCTAATTTGAGCCAGTTTATGAGGCAGGTTAGCTTGCAGTATCAGTCAAAACATGCAACGTTGCTACTATTCATTGGCCAATTTACTGTAGTTCAGTTGTTTATCTACTGAGATGACTGCACCCTCTTGATAATGTGCTTCAAAGTAATGACAACAGTTTTTCCTTTATACCCTTATAACAATAAAAAGTATGATTTATCTGCAGTGAAATTTGTGGAAATAGTCATATTGTTGGTAAGTTTAAACCATTGTGTAGACTTGAGCTTGATCCTCATACTGTAGAATCAAGACTTGACTCAGGCTTTGAATAAAAGACTTGAGTCTTGACTTGGACTGGCATTTTGTGACTCATGAACATCTGTGGTCCCAGCAAACAGTTGAGAGCCTCGCTAGCAGGGCGAAGCAGCGTTACCGCCCAGGCAGGCGAAGGCGTGAAGAAGTGAGACCACAGGCTGCCAGACATCATTATCTCTCTCAGCAGTCCGCCACATGCTCTCAAACTGGGTTAGACTTATGTATTCTGGGGTGGAAGACACCCGCAAAACAACAACAAAAATAACAACAGCGCCAGTGTTTGCAAATGGTGTGGGACCCCCATCTCTGGCGCCACATGTGCCTGTGTAGACTTACAGGATCCAATCCTGCCAGGACGCTGACAGGATTGTTCCTCCATCACACTGTGTCCGTTTCACCATTCACAGTGTTTCAGTAAAGAATAAAGACTTAGGGAAAGTGGTGTGCTGTCTACTTCCTCAACAAAACATAATGAAAAGAAAAGCTAACCTTATGGAAGAAACTGGACAGAACTTACAGAGGCGTAGTTACTGAGGCCCAGTTCATTGCAGCTTAAAAAACGTACTATCGGATATTGCTTTTTCCTTCCCTCAAAGCTGTTTAAACTTACAAAAGCGCTTCGCCAACAGTAACTTTGAGACATCTGAACCTTCAGGGCTCCTCTTCAGTTTCGCAGCAAGAAAATGAAGGGTATTTTTCAATTTTCACCACAGCTCTGTATAGCAGCCGGTCAGATCCATATGGCTTGCAGGATTAGGCCGAACAAATCACTCTACTTTAATGCAAACCGACAAAAGGAGCAAATACATCCATCCAAGTTGTTTAGCTTCCAGGTGCAGGAAACAGATGTATTTGATGAAACATGTCTGAAGCGCTGACAAACTGGCACAGTAATTGATAAAGACACACAAAGAGAATGGCTTTCAATCAACACAAGGCAGTTATTAAACTGAGATGTTGTCAACTCAAGCATCTCCTTCCATCACACTACAAGCTTATCAGCAGTAGGAGACATTATTCTTTTCTCTGAAATTGGATTAAATCCCAAAGGAAAAGTATTGCCACTATCTGAAAGCACATATATGGATAGATGTACCAACTAACAAAGCTAGCAGCTGCATCTGCAACAGTTTATTTCAATAAAATGTCACTTTTTTAAAAATCTGCATTCAGATTTTTCTAGACATGGGCAGGACCTATATAGGAAGTTCAGTTCTGTGTTTTCAACTGTCATTTATACTTCTCATATGTATATGTATGCTAACTGCTCACAAAATACAATGCAATACAAATACAAACAAAATAACAATACTTTTACCATGTACCTAGATTAATCAAAAATAAGCATGATTTGAGGAAAATACTAGTCATAATTGCATTGGGCCATATTCTATGATTTCTCTTTAAAAACTGGAGGCTGTGTATATAATCACAGGAGGCACATATGAATTTAAAGTTGGTCTAAAGGGTCGATGACAACACATGAGAAACTGACTGGCAGAAACCGGGGTCATGGACATGCATTTGTTTTGTTAAAAGGAAGGAGGTTGTGCGTGCTGTGGGAGGAGGTCCAGGTGAAGTGTCATTAGAAGTGCATTTCAAATAGTTCTCTTGTCAGTTTCCCGTCTCTGTCACATTGCAGTGCCAGGCTGCAATGTCAGATCATGAGGTAAAAATAACAATAACAGATGTGAACATCAATCAAGCTTCGTCCTGCATTGCCCAACAAATCTGGCTGATGACTGATGAATATATATATACTGTATATTCTCTCTCGTAGCTCTTGCATACAGCATGTAATTCAGAGAGACTGGTATTCTGGTATTCAGATGATGAAAGACTCTGGCACACCATTGACCAGACATCTAGACTGACACAAATGATAATGAGTACTGATTGGATGATTCTTACCTGAGGGGTTGAGCAGCCGCCAGGTGATTGCAGGGTCCGGCCTGCCACTGGCCAAACAACTGAGTGTGACGTTACTGCCCTCGTTCACTGTGATGTCTTCTGACACCTTGTAGATGTTGGCTGGAACTGGAGAGACAAGAGAAATGACATCAAGGTTGTGTGTTTTATCTCATACAGACCAAGAGTCAGAGCTTACGGGGGGGTGTCAACTAGCATAAGTTGACAACTGATTTTGTCTTTTTTCTTTTTTACATAACTTGAAAAGCAAAAGTGTTTTATTCATCTTTATGTAAAACACATTTTCACTCAACAAAACAACGAGACTTTTCCATTAAAAAAAAACCCCATGCCAGCTGCTTTGCTCCCATAACATCCTTTGCCATCTCTTCATAGAAACTATTGGCTATAAACAGAGATTAAACGCAAACACAGGCTGACCTTGATTCTCTCAGTGAAAGGAAGAGTTTAGAAAACAGCTTTAGAGAACCTTTTTTTCCCACTGCTATAGCCCTCAGAGGTACTTACAGTAAACTTTCTCAACCCAGGATCCAAATAAGCAATTTAATCTCCTGCCCCGGGACCTGAGCTCATGAAAACAGATTGCTTCTCTTGTCATACGGGGACCCACCAGACGCTTGGCACTGATTCGGAGTTCAGACACATACTTTCAGAAAAGTAGGCTTTAATATAGGAATCAAAATTTAAAGGTGAAATGAAGAATCTTTGTATGTGCGTGTGTGACACTGGTGTTCAAAGTAACACCGAGCTATTTCATCTTGACGCAGCAGTTAATGATCACCTTGCCTCGCGATCACCATCTACTCCTCACCCCTACTGTACTGCTCGCACTCCCACACAAACAAACAGAAACCGAGAGAGAGGAAGAGGGAGGGAGAAACCTTTACTCTGGCAAAAACAACTCAGATGAATTAAGAAGGTACAGTCTGTTTTAAAGTGAGTCAGCAGCAAAGATGCAATCAATCATGAAGGATGTAGAGGCATACATCACTGTTTTCACTAACAGTGGGTGAAGTGGTCGGGAGAGGGTATCAGATATATACAGATTGCAGGCCAGAAATACAAATAATGATCAATGGCTTTGGAATATGATGAATGTTGGAGCATGCATAATGCGGGCAAATGAAGATGAGTAACTTCTTCCTCTAAACCTGTGATAAGTGGATTTACTATTCTAATTATGTGTATGTGTCAGGTCTACATTCCTTTGGGCTCGACACACTTTAGGCCATGTTGCCGCTCTGAGGGGATAGTGACATTGTTTGACTGGAGTAAAAGTTGAGTAAAAGTTACTTTTAATAAAGGTAATAAAGGATAGATATATTGATTGTATTTTCTCCAAAAGGGACATTTGTTTCCAGAGTGGGCATTATGTGTGCCCCCAGAACAAAGATATATTTATATCTTTGTCATATATGCACGTTTGTGCAGAAAAACACAATGTGTTCTTGTGATTCTTGCTATGGAGTTTAGCACCGCTATGGCAGAGGTGACAAAACTAAAAAGTGCCCTTTTCCATCAGAGTGTCCTGTATCTGCACCCCGATGGGTAGAGTGAAAAATGGGTTGCGGGGTTGTCCAGGGTCATGTGCTATGCTGAGTGCCAGGCGAGTGATGGCTCTGTCATTGAGATCGGAGAGGTTGGGGGTTGGGGGCCCAATGATTTTAGAAGCAGTGCGTGTAACACATGACAACTTGTTCTTGTTGGAGACAGACAGCATGGTGAGAAAACAGGGGGAGCAGTAGAGTATTATGGATTGTGTGACGCTTTTATAAAGTCAAAGAGTCACACCTGAGTTTATTGTCCAGCGTGATTCCAAGGTATTTGAAGCTGTCGACCTGTTCTACCGTCTCACCATTGGTGGGAATGGGACTCAGGAAAGTGCAGTGTGAGTTGGGGCTGTTCCTTATTAATGTTCAGCTGCAGATAGTTCCTGTTACAACACTGAATGAAATGGGAGAGTGGGGCAGCGTTGACACTGAGTACTTGAAGTATGTGGTGATGGGGGATGGGCTAATGCTAGAGGTAGGGACTGAAGACACAGCCTTGAGGGGCTCCAGTCTCGGTGGTGATGGTTGGAGATGTTGCTGTGCCGACCATTACAGTCTGCGGTCTGTCTAGGACACACCCAGGATTCTAGGTGTTGTACATCATCCTCAGTTCCCCTCTTGGCCTTGTAGCTGAGCCACATAGCTGATGACTGAGCCAGTGATTTCAAAGAATGAATGAAATTACTGATGCCGATCAGCTGAAGCAAGCGTGATTTCAGTGCTCTTTAACCTTATGCTGCACACCTTGACATTTGACAAATAAATGTATTTTGTAACTGGATTTTTCTTGGTGAACCCAAAATCTACATGCACATTATCCATCATATATCTTCAATGGAACCATTCACATCAAATCTGTCCTCATTTCCTAATAGCCCGGGCTATTCTGAAATAGAATATGTGCAAAATGAGGTGATATTCATGAGCCCTCTGCCTGGGATGGGACGCTTGAGCCTGGGAAATGTTGTGCTGGTGCACATTATCATAAACATGCAGACATGCAATGCATTCTGAAAGTTGAGGATGTTTCACTTTTGATCTTCTCTACTTCCTAACCTTGTGAGCTGTGTGCTTCAAGGACGACTATTGTTGACCAAATGCAACTAGACCTATGATCCACTCTTGACCTGCATTCATCGCCTGCTGTATATCGAGCACATGCACGGTATCAGCTTGTTATTGAAAGTCAATTCGTAAATAATCTGCAGAAATCCTTGTGTGACTGTTAGACACAAAGTAAAGAAAAGCTTGCGAAATCACTTGCCTCTGTCTGTTCCTGCAATGTGACCCTGCCGTTATCCTGAACAAACCCAGAAAGTAATAATGCGATTAAAGCCACAGCAGGTGTTGCAAACAGTGACATGAACAACTCTTTGTCTGCTCTTTGTGTTGACAATCGGTGGATATTAGAAGGAAGAAGGAGAGTGCTGTACACTTTTAAGTCACTTGTGTTCCTGTTTTTACACTACATTAAATGTATTTAACTGAGGATTTTATCCACAGTGACTTACGATAAGTTCATTTAGCCATGTGGAGTACATTGACTTTATCAAATATGCTGAGCTGCTTCAAGTGCTACATTTAGAAACAATAAGTTGTTTGTTGTTGTTTTATGTTTGAATGTGTGCATCTTAGTGTTTTTCTGCCATATTTGAATGTTTTGTGTTTCTCTATATAACACAATTGTATTAATACACTACTTACAGGACATTTATAAAAATAGTTTTACCTTTTTCATTTCATTGTATTTGGGATTCATGCTTGTAATCCTGATTGGGATGTAGTAGATAATTTAGAGGTCTTTATCAAAAATGTAAATACGTCGATAAAAATCTTCTCCAGTACACCAAGCTTTGTTCCCCAAATGTTTGGGGATCTCTCTTCTTCATCAGGGTGGTGTCTGAGGCTGTTTCCAGTTTCCTTACATACTGTTCATTGATCAGGCATGTGACTGACCATAAATACAGAACATATAATATTACAGTCATCTTTTCAGAATATTCTTTAGTAAATACCAGCTTTCATCAATGGTAAAAAAAAGGTTGCATATCCATTCTTTCATTTTAAGTCAACATATTTGGTTCCTTCAACCTACTATTTTTCTAACAAATTCTTCAAATCATGGTATACTCCAATCCTTCCCATCGCTTAACATTTATAACCCTAACAACCTTCAAAATCTACCTGAATTGACCTTACTTACTTTCCCCTGTTGTCTGAGAGCAAATATAATCCAGTAGACCCTATAAAGCTCGAGAGGGTTTAATGAGGAATTAGACTTGGATCCATTTTTGATGGACTTGTACTGGTCGGCACCTCGCTGTGTGTGTGCGTTCTTAAAAATGGGTCTTCCTTAACCATCAGTGAGCATGTAGACTATTGTATGTCATTGAGAGTTTAAGTGTGAGTTTGGGAGGTGGAAATATGTGCTGAAAGTGTGTGACTTTGACCAGCAAATGCATTGTAGTGCAATAAACCTTAATTGCCATGATTAAAAATGAGTCCACACTCTCTATAAATCAGATTTCCATTCATTTAGCCATTCAAATCATTTAAACACAAAAAGCAGGGTTGGGAAGTAAACCATTAAAGCTTATGAGTTACCTGCTTAAAAATGTCAACAGCAGCACAAACAGTGGCAAAAAGCTGATGTGGAAAGTAACAGACTCTGCCAGCTCTCAACAACTGTTGTCAATTTGTCCATAAACAGGCACTTAAATCCCAACTGCTCCATTAAAGTTGCTCAGTTGCCCTACAATAAAGACGGTGCTGTAGTCGTACTGTAGCTTCCTCTTGTTGTGAGGCATGTTGCCAGTTTCACACCTTTCTTTTTGGTGCCGATTTAAAGACTTACTACAAAAAAAATCAATATTCGCCTAGCTGACTGTGTAACTAACAAAAACATATGGAAAATCTTTACCGAAAACATTTAAGAGTTCCAAGTCGTAAACACATTTGTGAGAGCTGCATGTGGGAATTCAGATCCAATCTGATAGGAGTAGCTGTGTTAGACTGAAATAAAGCTGCCCCCTTCCATCATATCAACCATGTTTTCTAAGAAACAATATTTCAGTGTTTGTCTCTTTCAGATTGTTTCTCCAGCAAGGTTATTATTGAAGCTTTGTCTCTGTACAGCATCTCTAACAGCCTCCCTCCACCTAACATCTTTCTCTTTCTCTCTCTCTCTCTCTCTCTCTCTCTCTCACACACACACACACACACACACACACCATCCCCAAGTAACCCATCTCTTTAATACCAACTGACAAGACTTTCACAATCGTGCCAAACAGCATTTTAAATGAAGTCGTACAGAGTTATTGCTGTCGTCAAATGACCAAGCCAAAATGAAGATGTGTTTTCCCGATATGGAAAGATGGAATGGGGGTGGTGGGGCGGGGGTCCCGGGGCGGAGGCACTCGAATGAGGTGACGAAGAATCCAATTGGCTTTTCTTTTTTTTTTCTTCTCAAAAACAACTAAAGCAGTGGGGTGGGCAAGTTGATTGGCTGAGGAGGATGTGTGACTGGAGAATTAATCCTTGGAGGCATAGATAAAAATGGATCGGGTAAGACACAACTGCTCATACCCTGATAACCCTGTCGCCTCTATAAATGACAGGGCAGGCAGGGGAAGAGGGACGACGGGGAGGAAAGTGGGAAAGGAGAGGAGATGAAGAACGGAAGACAATAGGGAAGGAAAGAAGTGCGAATGACATTTCAGCTGTAACAGCAATATAGTGCCTGATGTCCAGCTGTCAACACTGAAGGGGGAGGAGTGAGAATAAAGGACTGAGTGGAAATGTTAGTCATAGGTCAACCTTCAAGGAACAATGTTGGAAAGGGCAGCTCTTTGAAAAGCACTTTACATCTGCAACTATAGGATGGATGAATTCTGTAGAGATATGCAGCACTCTCTGCTAATGTTTCCCTGTGGTTGGGTTTGTATGAATTATAGGATGGATAACTGTGCAGCTAAAAACGCGGTGTACAGTAGAAAGACGCACACTTACTTTATACAATCAGACCTCTACACCTTGGAGAATTTATTTTCTAATGTATTCTGTTTTAATTTCATTTTCATTCACTCCCCAAAGTAGAATTCATTTCAAATATCCCCAGCTACAGTATGCGGGAGAATTTTCCTTCTTCAGGTTTGAGGGTTTCAGGTTTCTCCCCCCCCCCCCACCCCCCCTCCAAAAAAAACACACCGTGTCCTCTCCAGCTAATGATCTCCTATTCCTCAAAAATAATAAATCTCTGATGAAAATGTTATAAATACACTGACCTTGCTTTCAACTCTAATTTCAAACTTCAAAGTGAAAAGGAAAAGCGAGAGTGAAAGACAGAGACTGAGAAAGAGCAGTGAGTCAGAGAGAGCCACAGTAATTAGGGGGGGGGGGGGGGGTGTTGTGTTGTAGGTTTGTGCATTAACTGAGCACCCGCACAGAGAGAGATCCCACAGGCAGCTCCACAGTCCATGTGACAGGTTATTCACCAGGGGGAGAAATGAAAGGTGATGAAAGCACTTAACTTGTACTCACTACTGGTTCTATTTAAATGCACCTAATTTTGCAACTATGGCCAAATATTCCAATCAAGTCAAAATTATTCTATAGCATGAAACCTCCCAAAATCAAAGGCTACACATGTCAGGATTATCTATCTACTATCAATGCAAGTACTCCGTATATGTGTTTTAAGAAGTTATTAACCATTCAACATGTTAATAAAAGACAGTGTAGACTTTGCATCAGGATCCCTGTTGTGATTGTGCGTAGTGGCTCTGCGCTGTTACATTTTTAAATTGCAGAATCTGTCCTGTAACCTTGAGGTGGCTGTAGAGATTCATCCATTTAAGGAAAAGGCTTTCATGCTGTTTAAAATCTGCTGTGGATGATGACAGATAATGGCTGAAATCACCTTTTAATTTTTAGCCGAGTACAGCCGAGTGTTTTATTCTTACTGTAATTACACTGAACTTAATTTTTGTGATTTGCGCAATTGTGTGAATGCATTTTTATCCAAGTATTAGTATAGTAGTTTATGTTTGTTCACCAGGCTGTTCATCAGCTTAGTGATGCATAATATGTGTGTGCCATGAACAACGCTAAAACCACCCCCACATCTGCTCACGCACATTTACAACAAAATATGTTCCCAATTTGCCAAATATGGTACACAACATGCTCAGAAAAAGCAATAGTAGCCTAAATGTAGGACAACTTGTTGTGGGAAAACAATTAGGTAAAAAATAAAGATGACAAACTTCATGGACAAAGAGGTTGAGGTTCTGTGATTCACTAAATGTAATTCAGCAAAACCAAGAAGTTTAATTTGGCACTTTCACAACTGGCTTGTCCATTTTAACAAAAGATACACCACAGGGGAGGGTGAATAATGCTGTGAACACTCTGTCCTCATAATGAAAATGCTCACAATGGTTTAACTGGAAAGATCCAAAACAACAAAGGCATCATCCCTGATTGGTGGTACATCGAGTGCAATCACAGAAGAGAGCGGACACTTGCAGTATAAGAGAAAAATTGCAGGACACAAATACACCAAACAGACTGATAAACAGCACTTTAAGAACTGCTTGCATCTGCCACAAAAGCAGAGCCCTATATCTCTATCCAGACTATGGACTATCCAGTACTCACATGCCTCGGCATTTCTCCCCCTCTGTTCTCCATTTCTTATAATCACAGGTGGTCTGTTCTCTGATGTATCAAAAATATGCCAACAGTCTTGCTCGGTCCATCTCAGACGCAGGCGTATTGAGCATGAAATTAGCCTCTGAACACAAGCACGGACGGCAGCAGATAATACAGGACGCCACCTCGCCCACCTGGACTCTGTCAGATTGCTTTACGTTCAAGGTAAACTGTTCATTACAATTCAAGGATTACTGCGCCAAACTCTGTTCCACTCTTTAGTGCACACACACGGGAAACAATAAGCAACAAGACAGCTTTGGGCTTTGACTGTGAAATTCATTCTCTTGCCTCATCCCACCACAGACTAACAACAAAATACATGTGACTGTGTGGACACAAAATAAGCAGCAGTGTCGACATTTTGGAGTTAAATTGAAGAATAGTTTTTACAAGCACAGCAAAGGAACAGTTACAGTTATTTTATATCAATGACATTAAATTATTGTATGGCAATAAATCATCCATACTGTCACTGGTTCTGTGTATACCAGTTTACATGTTTGGTGTTTTTCCCCTCTGGCTCTTTTTGCTCCCTCCTACATTTACCCCCCGCCGGCTCTCAATGTGACATTTGGAGGAGTGATGTGGCAGCGAGTGAAGAAGAGGCGTGCGATTATGCTCAGCTAATTTGAAACCATTAGAAGATAATCAGGAGAAAGCACTCGCAGCTCTTTAGCTTTTAGCTTTTAGTGCTTGGAAGCTTTACTGCCAATTACCTGCTTTCTATAAAACAAGGTCAGCTCAAACCTCCCGTCCAAAGTCCCCAAAAAAGAACAATATAACCAGCCTGTTGGCCACCAGGGTGGCTCCGGTCACAACTCAGGATTGAATACAGGGTAATGTCGGCGTAAACAAACATCTGCTGTGCTTTAATGCTGGTGTGTGTTAGCGTTCGTACTTGCCTGATTTTTGCCTTTTTCTCCACTGTGCCACTTTTGACATTAAGAGAGCGCCAGTCAGGGAATCTTGACCATTCAAGGGTTGAAAAAGACAGACTATCATCAATCTTTTTCTCTGCATTTGGCCATTTGAGGTCAAAGGAAGAGGAGAAGCACACACGTACACTCTTACATGGAAACCTTTGACAAATCTGCCGCAAATATTTTCACCCTTACACATAACATGGCTTACTGAGAGACTTTTAAAAGAGGAAAAAGGCCAAAGGAAAGAGGAGTAAAATGTAATCGCCGTGCTACATCTCCAAATGTCTGCAATGTGCTCGTGTTGATAAAGAATATCTCTTTAGATTAACTCTAAGCCTTGTGGCTGAGCCGTCGGTTACTACTGAATCATACACACACACACACACACACACACACACACACACACACACCTGTATGCATATGCACAAGTACAGTCACAAACACACAATTTGTTTTCTGTAGCTTAGACATTATGTCCCCTTCCTGTGTGAGTCATTGTCAATATCCATGGTTAATCGCTTCAATTATTCATGTTGACATTGTTGCTCAATGTAATGACAAGATACATCTGCATTGCATGAGCCGCACACACACACACTTGAACACACGTTGTGCCTGTACTATCACGTCACCGCATGCAAAATATAGAAGAGCCCCGATTTCATTTGATCTGAGACCTTGGGGCGTGTTTTCTGCAGCGACACACATACACGCTAATTCCTCTCCGCCTGGCACTGCAGAGTTGAAAGGAAAGAGAATGCATAGGCCCGAGAAGTGGGCTGACGCTGCTGTTGCTTCTGCAGGAGGAGAAGCTCAAGTGGCCTGGCATTGCCAGTGGGTCCCCCCTACGCCCTCTAAGCGAAAACAGAAGAGAAGAAGAAAAAGTAGATGAGAGAGGTGATGACATAGAAGAAGACACCACCCCCCCCATCCCACTTGTAGCCGTCAGCAGTGGCAGCGCTCTAAAAACCCCAAGATGCCTGTGAAACTTTCAAAGGAAACACCGGATATGAGACAGATGCAATGGCCTGCTGGAGGCGCTGATGGAAACAAGGGAGGGAGA
The DNA here is from genome assembly GCF_043641665.1 of Enoplosus armatus. Lineage (NCBI taxonomy): Eukaryota > Metazoa > Chordata > Actinopteri > Centrarchiformes > Enoplosidae > Enoplosus > Enoplosus armatus. The sequence goes on along the minus strand of NC_092184.1, from coordinate 23,064,434 downwards.
AAAAAAAGGATCTTTCTCTGTTTTTCTGAAGTGGGATTTTCTGCATTTGAGACCCGTCACGTTTCCATCCATTCCTGACATGATGCCCTCGCTCTACTTGGGGACACGGAGCTGATTAATTAAGGAGATGGTTTCTTTCAGTCTGCGTTCAGGTGTTTCTCCAGTGAGCGTCCAAGGGTAGCAACTCGTAAATCACATGAACATTTTAATTGGTGCTTGCATTGAAAGAGGGGAAAAAACACGGGTGTGTTGGTAGAAAGGTGTAGTAGTAGTTTCTGCTAACAAGCTCCACACAGGCAGCCAGGGGGGGTCAAAGAAGAGGAAATGCTACAGATTGTATTTTTTTTCATGAAACCAACTAATGGCAGCTCTCACCCTTATGAAAAATGGCTGTGTTTATATATTCTATATAAGCTGTAATTCTTATCTTGGCCTAACGGAGGTACCTCCATAAATCCTTTGCCTCCTCAGGAGCAATAGCTTTGTACATCCACAAAGTGTGGAGGGCTTGCCAAAAAGGCAAAGCAGATTTTGCATTCAAGCCATCGGATGATTTAGAGGCTTATGCTATCATACTGCTCATGATAATGAGAAAAACAAAGATGGCTAGACAAGCTAAATCCAAGGTTATAGAATCTTGGCTGCAATGGTCGCCTTTCCCTCTACAGGTACCGTTTCTTCAATTGTTTAATACCACTTCCTTCCCTTTGCTCTTCCACTTCCAAATACCATTCCTCATTATGTCACCTTGTCCAGACAAGGGTTATTAGAGATCACAAGCCCTCCCACAACCCACATACCTATGCAGCTCAGTCTAAATGCCTTTTACGCCCCACCACTTCTCATTTTCCTCCCAATGTGAAACCATCACCTCCTCTTTCTTATGCCAAAGCCATTTCTCATCCAGTACAGCTGGTTCAGCAAAACCTGGGTTCACGAAAGGGAGTCAGTGGTGTTAATAATAATAATAATAAATAATGTCTTCTTCTCATGTTTGTCTCATTGTTGTTCTAGTAAGAACGACAAAAATAGTGATTATAACTTTTGTATTTATTTATTATTAATAAAGCTTTTACCTATCAATAATTAAGTAGATAATGATGTCAATAAAACATCAGTTGAGGACTTTAAAGAGGACTTAAAATTGAATAATAAGGCTTCATACTGGATATAATTATCCAAACTCAAAAAAAGGTTTTAAATCTAAATGAGCTGTGGTGAACAAATGATCCTTTTGTATCTTTTGCATAAAAAAACATCGTCCATGTATACTTAACAGAATTACTGATTGTCTTTATTACAACACACTACTAAACCTGGACAGCATCTTATTGATTTATGCAGATTCAAAGTTAAACTAGAAGTTAGTCAAAGCAACAACATACAGTGTCATTGTTCACTCAGACATTAAAACGGGTCTATCAAATTACAGCTTGACTTATTGTGGCATTCAGATGGCCTTTCAGCGTAATTCCCCTGATCCTTAAAGGCCCTCAAGGATCTTCTGTGGAAGTCAAACCAGCAATCAGCACTAACTAATCAATACTACCTGATCTGCACACATTTACAATATACCAGATTAAAAAGGGCACCCCATAATGGGAAAAGTGTGTATATCTCTGAGAGTGCATGGCCGTTTAAGTGTGTGTGTGTGTGTGACCATTAACAATTCAGACCCCTCCCCAGACTGGAGGCCTCCAGACTCCTCGGTTAGAAGCCATTAACTTTTAACCTAAGATTGGGTCCAAAGGTTCTTTATTTCAGTCTGCAGCTTCGTTGATGGACTCTCATGCTAATGACAAAGGAGCAACGGGATTGATGAGCACAAGCCAGCTGACACACAACGATATAATCTGTATATAAAGAAAGCCACATACCTAAATGCACATATAGGGACAAAAAAATGATTAGTTTGATTTGGTTGATGCCCTCTGAGACACATGAAATGAGGAGGCCCCATAATTGGTAAAATGAAGACGATTCAGTGAGCACACTTCTAATTAAATAACTCGACTTAATTGAGTCTTTCTGTCTACAAAAACTGGAAATCTTTTCTACAGGCAATTGTACATTTCAACAAATATGGGGAATTCATATTTAAATGTATATTTACTTGGATTTAAATTAATCTCTGTCAGTTTTTTCAATCCAGTTAATATTTAACAGTTGTTTTATGGAATTTTCTTCTGAATGTCAACAACTGCTTGTAAACTTAACACAACAAGCCGAACTCTGTTTCCTTATAATTAGCATCAAATTACATACTTAATTCCTGAAATCATTGGGAACTTGTTAGCTGGCTAATTTCCATGTCAAAATACATGCATACATTCAAAGAGATACTCATGAGATTTAGCATTAGTCTTGCTCAAAGTTGTGGGAATCAAAAGATTTATATAGTAGACGTAGATGTAGATTTAAAAAATAACAATGGTCAAAACAAAGGAAAAGAAAATCTCCTTAAAGTTGAAGCCTTAAACCCAAACTGAGATAACCCCAATGACATCATCAGGGTAACGCTCTCAGACAGGCTCCCTCCAGAGTCCCTCCAGGTTGTATAGTCCTCCTCATGATGAGTCAACTGACCTTTATGTGTAAAATCAGTGGTGTGATCCTTTAACAATACATTTTAAAACATTTAAATATCAACGTCAATTTCCCAATATGGACACGTCTTGGAAAGCAACATATCTAAAATTATATTTTCATGTTGTACCAGAAGACAAAAACTGTCTCACCCTTTTGTCCCTCCCGTCACGTCCAATGTTCCCTCTCTCCCTATCTGATATCCTTTTCCTGCTTTATTGTTCCATTCACAAAATCATTGAAAAGTAAGATGCTTTCTGAGCGCTACTTAATTGTGACGTTAGTTTTAGCTTCCAAAAACTATCACGGCACAGCACAAGCCAAACCCCGGCTGTCACAGCGAATTTCACGAGCTGCTTATTTTCCCTCCTCAGTAAGGCCAAGTGCCAAGGGTGCAAAGTGCCCGCTGGTAAACACCGCCCCAGCAAGGTAAAAGGATGCAGAGCAAAGCACAAAACGTTTAATCAGAATTGATTGGATCAGGTTTGCACTCCTACTTATAAATGAAGCACGACACAATAGTCGAGGTTTCTCAAGTGTACAAATTAAAAAATGACAAGAGGTTTGAATTCATTAAATGTAAAACATTTTATGTAAGAAATACGAGCTAGAGTTAGAGCACAAGTGCATGTAGTGATGAAATCATCACTTGATTATAAATTATTAGTTAATTCTCAGAAACATATTCTATTTTCTGCATCCCTACATTATAATGTGAAAATCTATGCGTAATTAAAAAGACATACGGGATCAAAAATAAGGAGAAATATTGATTTGGATAATCTATAGCAGACAGAGTTTGCACAACTTGCAGAGTCATTGGCTTGGAAATGTGAAAATGAAGAGCTGCCGTTGTGTTCGTGGTAATTCGGGTTCCAGATCTGTAGACTCTCAACCAGCTTGTTGGTTCTTGCCGTGAGAAGAGCTGTTAACAGCTGGTAGAGTGCGGAGCACCTGACACACTCTGCTGGAGACCACCCTACAGTGCTCATCTCACACACACACACACACACACAGCCTCTGACTGGGCTCACATCTGCTGCTGCTGCTGCTATACCAGCTGGTGGGAGGGGCGTGTTCGCCATCTCACTTTCTCTCCTGTGTCTCTGTGGGTGTCACTCTTGCTGCCTTTCAACTTCCTCTTTCATCAACTCTTTTTTTTCTTTCATCAACTCGCAGACTGCAAATATCCATTTAGGCACATACATGTTATAACACACAACCTTCTTCTCTCTGTGTCTGTTTCTCCCTCCCATCATGCCATTCTGTCTCCTCAACTCTTTCGCCTCATAACTGTCACTCTGTCTCCTTTCCTCACCCTTTCTTTTCCTCTTCCTGTTTCTGTGCTTTGCCTTGAGCTGCAGTCTAATGAGCGAGTGGCTGGTGTTTTTTTTTTTTTAGCTCTGAGGAGAGATAACAAGCCCATATGTTATTTACTACAGTGGCCACTGCAGCAGCCGACCAGTGCCAACTCTCAAAGACCCTCCCAGGGAAAAATATTTGCCATCAAAAATCCGTAGCTGCGCCATCAAAATGCTGGGAGGTGGCACACACTCGACAACACTCAGCTCCTGTAGCCCGTGCATTAGAGAGCAGCATATTGTAATGAAGAGTCATAAATATGTTCTCTCCATAAGTGATAAGCAATTTTTTTCTCATTAGTGGGATGTATTTTTAGTTTCTCTGAGGGCCTCTGTTGTGATTACAGAGCATATGCATGCTTCTGAAAGAAAAACTTGAACCTAAGTGTGGAATAAGTTTAACAAAGCAACATCAAGATAAAAGTTTGAGTCACTTTATAGAAAGTAAATCTAGTCTGATGACATATGTTTGCTTATTTAATAGAAAATACAGTCAGACGAGAACATTTCTGTCAAACCTTCAAACCACATGCGATCAAATACATGACTGCCATTCAATAACTAACCACTTATTGAAAACAGGCATCAGTTTTTAATCCCCTAAACTTGTCCCAACCCCAGCATGTTGAAAAGCTGCCCTCCATCAAAAAGACATCCAACAAGACATATGCTCCATCACGAGAAGTGTTTAGCGCTCTCCTGCCACTCAGAAGACTTGGTATGTAAAGCACTGCATCAGCACTGGCTACCATATGGTCCATCTAAATAACATGCCAGACATCTGGTGGGGCAGTGGGCACCGGGAGAGGGAGCAGCCAAGTACACTCACTAGAAAACCACTGAGGACGAGTACGTAATCCAAGCAAAGCACATGACAGATGTCAGCCAATGAATTCTGAGTCTCTCTTAATGTAAACAATGGCTTTAAAATCCTCCCCTGCATGTCTTTCTCAGTTCAAACTGAACATGGCTGAGAGCCTACAGCCATGCCAGCGTGTGAGGCTGCACTTAGATACAGCTGTGCTTCGAGCTAAATGCTAACATGCTCACGGTGACAATGCTAATATGCTGGTGTTTAGCAAATTTACCAGGCTGACCATCGTAGTTTAGCATGTTAGCATGCAACATTTGCTAATTAGCACTAAACACAGCTGAGGCTGATGGGAACGTCGTTAGTTTTGCAGGTATTTGGTCATCAACCAAAGTATTGGACAAATGAAACTTTTGACCTAATGATAGTGCTCGATGATATTTCAGTCCAATGGTAGACCGACAGACCAACATACCAACACTGGCATACTTCAAGCTGAGAGGGCATATTTCATACTCCTATAGTAGGTCTGTACTTCATTTCTGAATGCTCACAGTAGAGAGAAGTAGAGCAAAGGTAGTGAAGTAGTTTGAATGCACACGGGCTCGAGCAGTGCTGAGCTTGCTACAACCGAGCAGGAAGCCTCTGAAATCAGATATCTCTCTGCGGGCGAATGTGCAGTGCAAGCTTGTGCCACCGACACACACCAAGTGCACGCAAAACAATGACAGTTCTTCGTCATGCTGTTCTCTCCCCTTCACGGGCCAAAATGGACCTAACAGGTGGAAGTCATTAACGGACCACAGCGGTCACCCCCTGGTCTCACCAGTTAAAAACGAGCAATTTCTACTAATATTTAGCGCGCTCTACTCAGTATTGTTGTCATGTCTCAGAGTAGCAGGGGCATGTTTGCCTCTCTGCTCTTCTCCAGCCCATGGTGATAAAAGTGGGATCAAGGCCTAGCAGTGGGATTGACCTGAACACCAGTGAGGCTGAGTGGCTGAAGGTTCGCACACTTGCAAACACCACACATACACATGGCAGGTGACCCTGAGTAATGTAGGGCACAGACATTGAAGAAAAGGTGATAGCATTCTATCAAGCCTCAGCGGGGGTGAAATGTTAAAAAGCACATAGTTGCAACTCAGAAGGGTGACAATTTTAAAAGGCAGTCACAAGCCCATATATTTAACCTACCTATACAGGACCACACACTCAGTGCTACATGTTGTGACACACCAGACACACACCGACACAACCTCCACACACACCTAACCTCATCTTTTTCCCTCAGCAACAGCAGGTGAGGTCAGGTTTAACTTGTGCCACTCAATCTCACTTCCAGAGGCATTCACAAACGCGAGGAGCACCGTGCCAGAGGGGTGTCCATCTATCTGACAGGCCCAGGTCACATTGAGGATGGAAAAGGATGGAGGGAAAGGATACTGGCAGGTCTTATACAAGTAATGGGCATGCGTGTGGGGAACGAAGGCAATGGAGAAAGAAATAGGGGTCCTCTATATCAGAGACTGGGGAGATACTGTCCAGAACCAATGGCCACTGCCTCGCCTGGTTAGTCTGTGAAATATGGCCCCTATGGCTCACCTGCAGCCATGTCATGTGTGTCCATGGGATAGCCCCATTTAAATGCATGAGAGCACCTCTCGCAGCCAGCATAAAGAAGATTAAAGGAGACAGAAGTTTTATTTATTTTTTCATTTTTTAGAGATTCAGTCTAAGCAACATAAGCTCGGCAGTCCTGAAAGAAAAAGGGAATGGTAAATTGTTGCTTTCATTAAAACTTCAAGGAGTCAGTTTCATTATGAAGGTTCAAAGGCAATGGAAATTGTGTGTGGTTGCTTTCTCCCACTCTGGGTAGCTACATGGAATAATGGGTGATGTGACCACTACATGCACTCTTGTCCCTGGAGGGCTGGTGTGTATGGATACGTGTCTAGTCGCTGGTCTGCTGTCCTGCTCACAGCAGGCATAATGAGGCATGGCAGGGCTTACTGCTGGCTTTCCACACAAGCCAGTGCTTCTGCAAGGTTTACTGTGGGCTTTTCAAGTGCCCGAACCTTGGACTTTGATTTCCTCTTAATATTCAGAACGTTTACAGGCAAAAAATAAGGCATCGTTTTCAGAGATAAGTAAATCAACCGCGCAGTGATGCTTTTAACGCTGCACTGATCAATATCTTTATATTAACAATGGATCAAATGACTATGTGTAACGTGAGAGGGGTTGCTTGTGTTGACAAACCTACGGAGAATCATCACCCGACTCTCTTTAGCCTTTGACAACTTCATAAAGTAATAATATGTCAAAGCATAATAAACATTAAGGCTGTAAAGATTAAAACTCACAGAGATATGACTACACGACCACAGATCTGAACCAAAGTCTGTTTGGAATTCGTAAAAAATAATTAAAATAAAAAACAATCTTTCCAATCCTTCCTGAGTTTGTACGACACACCCATCTATCGCAGTCCTACTTAAAACCATCCATTTCCTTCAAAAATTCCCACCCTACAAGAAATGTCAGATTCTACCCTTTACAACTCTGTCCGAAATCCAGCTAAATCGAATTGTAACACATTTATCTGTATCATATCTCCCTTGGAGCTTGGAGCATGTACCTCTCTAGATAGATAAACACCCTTAATCAAAGCACATCACATCTTGGTATTGATATATTGCAAATTGCAGTGTAGGTGGCATCAAGGGAGGTGTATGCGGTAAACACTTGAACAAGACTTCAAGTGCCATGCTCCATGTGCCTCTTGCCTGCTGGAAAGCCCCTAACAAACAATGGGAGGCTGCTAACGGCTTCTGGATGGAGCTTAGCGAGGAACAAAGTTTGTTGATGTGTTTGCTATTTTTCTTTTGGTAAATGGAAGCTTCATTGATCTCCCTTAACATGCTTTTTTTCAGACAGGTAAGGAGGGATCATCCAGCAAAAAGAATGTAGTCTGGACTCCATGGCTGGCGGCAAAACAAGCAATAATGTGTATGTGGGTGTGATCATAGTGCTGTAGCAGTAGAGCCAGACAGACTGCCGATATCTAGAATTAATGATAGCTACACCTAATCACTTCCTCTAGCACCACAAATGCGCACTTCCCTCCGCATCCCTTTCAGTTCTTCTGCCTTTCCCAGTCTTTCTGTCTCCCCTCCTGAGAGGAAGTAACAAAACACCTCAGCAACAGCACAGATAAGGGGTGGTCCAAGTGTGAGGGGTGTGCAGGGGCAGAAGAAAAGAGGAAGCAGTCGTCGGGATGGTAAGAGGTGAAGAGGAGGATAGTAGATAGATGGTTTCACAGCCACTGCTGAAAGGTTCTGATTGTCCCATGATAATTGTTAAAAGGTCAGGCCTCCTCCTTGCCCAGACTGTAGAGTAGAAGATATGCGCAAACACACAGACACACATAAATGGGCGCACGCACACCTGCCCCCTCCTGCTAGGGTGCTCTTTAGAGTGACACGGCTGCCTTTAGAGAGTTCAGCGGATTAGCTCCTTAAATACCACAGCATTGTGATACAACGATGGAAGAAATGAAAGGAAGAAAAGATGGATAAGTGTGTAAGAGGAGGCATTTGATGTTTCCTATCTTTTAGTCTGAAATTCAGTGATGCCTAGTTGGGATAAAGGTCATTTCCTGTGGCTGAGTTAGGAGTCAATAATAAGGTTAAGGCTCATACTATTAAAAACAAGCATAAGCGCACTTGCCAGACACAAAATAAAGGTTAAAACAACCAACATGCTGGAGGGGAATGTGGTTGAAATTGGAAAAAAAAAAAGTGTTTCCATGCGAGATTAAATAAAACTGTAACATTACACTAGGACATAATTGTATTTGTTGTTGTTCATTCATGCCGTGGCCAAAACAGCACACACAACATCCTGTTGTTGCATTAAATCTGTCAATTCTCCATGCTCCAGAGCAAGTGTCTGCAGTACATTAACACGTGTCACTTCTCAATGGACACAACATATTGAAATGGGGTCACAGAAGCCAGGGAACAGCTGCTTACGGGAGTATTCACTTTGTCTGCTACTTTATAGTCACTCTGTTTCTGTGACATTTATGAATGGATAATGCCATCTGTCTGGGAGGGAAAGCTGCTTGCAAGGAAGGTTTGGGTGATAACTTATAGATTTAAGAGCTAATCCAGATTGCCTAGCCAGACTGGTTCTGGCCATAAACCCAACAGAAATAAGACGTATGATGTTGCATTGAAAAATAAGCAGGAATATACAGTCCAGTGAATGTGACTTGTTGTTTAATCTGCGCTGCGCTGCATTCTAAAACTGAGGCAAGGTTAGAAGGACATTTAAAAAAGCAATTGTTTGAGGGTTTTGATCAATTGAATTACAATTTTTATATTAACAAGGCTTAAATCGTTTCATAAAGGTCAATGCATATTAAAGGGCTGGCAGTATCAGATCACTGCTGATTTGAATCAGCTGATCAAGCACTGTCATCGCTGGAGTGAGAAGGAAGTAGAGAAAAAAAAAAGAAAAAGAAAAGAAACCAAGAAAAGCAGTCCATTACAATTGGAGACCAACAAGAGATCAATACTATTGACAGGCTTCAAAGACCTCATGGTATCTGGCAAACGACCAACGCGCACTATTGGCATAATTGGCAGCACAGGTTAATACACACACATATGTATTCCTTGTATAATCACTAGCAGCAGGACCGCATGTTAAAATCCATCCAGCTGTTTTGGCTCCTTCAGCTTGGGATGCACGAGGACCTTCGATTGACTTGTGGCTTGTGATTAGGCCAGTGAATCACTCACTGGCTGAGGTTACTGACATTTTCCTAACTGGTGAAATAGTCGCGTCAAATGATCACTGACTGTTGGATACTCTTGTGGAAATCAAAGTTCAACAAACTGTAATATTTCTGATTGGGTTCAGCCGGCAGGCGGATTGTCAGTTACAGTGAGGGCTAAATGGTGTAAAAGTTCCACTCCTGTTGGATGAGTATTATAAGAGGACCTCATGAGATGAATGAATCGCTCCCCAGCCTCTGCATTTTATAAAACACATTTGCATAACATGTTGCTGAATTTGCTGAAACACAGCTGCTGTGGACATGGTTGTATAAAGGACTGTATGGAAATGATTGGGGTGGGGATTAGGGCTATATTTGGGCTTATGTGTCTTTTTTTTTTTAAGCGACACCCTCTCCAACATAACTAGTATTTTACTGCACCTCCTCATTTGATTTAATAAAATACACTCAACATGGCCTAATTTCTCAAAATAATGTAGTAATGAGATTTAGACTAAGAGTCTACAGCCATGCTTGCTGCTCTGTGAGGCTGTACTGTAAGATAAATGCCAACATGCTCACAATGACAATACTAACTGCTGCTGATGTTCAGCAGGTACATTGTTTATCATGTTCTACATCTTAGTTCAGTGTATTAGCAGGCTAACATTTGCTAATTAGCACTAAACACAGCTGTGGCTGATGGGAATGTCATTAGTTTTGCAGAAATCTACTTCAACAAATTAAAAGTCAGGTGGGTCACCAGAATTAATACAATTCACCCTGTAATAACTCTGTACCAAATTTTATGACAAGCCATCCAATAGTTGCCAAAAATTCACTCAAAACCACGAAGGTCAGAGGAAGTGCTAGAGGAGAAAAGTCGAGCAATCATTAGTCTGTACAAAACGTACCAATCCATCTAGTAGATGTTGAGATGAAAATTCAAGAGATGACCATGCCATGGGGACCATGAATTTCTGTACCAAATTTCATGAATTTCAATCCATCCAATAGTTGTTGAGATACTTCAGCCTGGACCAAAGTGGCGGACTGACCAACTGAACGACAGGCCGACCAACCGACCGAATACATTTGATCCACCCCCCCAAAAAATGTGATTCAATTTGATTCCAGGAAAAGCTTCCTCAGGGCACTGAATGTGCTAGGTCCGGCCCTGTTCTGGAGGCTAAGAAGCTGTACCCACTGTAGCAACCAAAATGGCGTTGTATTTCAATTCTGCTTCTGTTTTTTATGAGGGAGACAGAAATCGTCCGTCCTCAGGAACAAGAAAAATTAATTGCAGGCAGAGTTCAGGACTATTCACCAGGGATTCTTTTTATCAGAGGACATCTGATCACCAGCATATTATTCTCCAATCATAGACTAGGCAGATCTGATTTTATGTTGTCATCTGTCCTGATGCGTCTGCATTACACCCACTGATTGCTATTGAATGAACTACAATATTCAGTTACACCTAGCAATTTCATACAAAATGAATAGCTGTACATGGTCATCCTTACTTACACAATGATCCTCTCACAAGTTGTGCTGTTTTTATAGTCTTGTCTTGCTTGCCACTGTCTCTCTCTTGCTCCTATCTCATTTTCTTTCCCACCGCCCACTGTTCATTGTAATGATGCTAGTTGGTTAGTAGTGTTGATTACACCCCATAACGTTGAGCAAATTGCTAGGCCATGCTTGTAAGTAAGAATTTGTTCTTTAAGTGACTGGCCTGATAAAAAAAATACACACAGAAATGGTAAAAAAGTTAAATGATGTCCTCAATTATTGGAGATTACTGGATGTTCTCAAGTTACATTAGTTCTACGCAAATGGATTCAAGAAAGCTTTAGCTCATTCAGTATGACATGAGTTATAAAGGAATAAGCTATTAAACTTTTTAGTATGTCAAATATTTTTCTTTTACATTCGGGGAAATGTACTCCTGCCATCTGTCCTTTAGGAGTGGAACAGTATCATTTATGACAGCCACACAGTTTATATGGGCTACAGATAGGATTTAACACTGGATATCAGCAGGAAAGCACAGACTGTTCCCCCTCACTGGGATTCCTGTCAGACGCAGCGTCTACAGAGTATACTTTTTCCAACTTGATCAAACGGTGGAATATTTATCTTGAACTTTATGCAAACTCCAAAAATTCAAAATCAATGCAGCACAGTTATAATTTTAATTCAAGTTCAAAGTGTGTATATGTAAGTGCATATTATTTGATAATACCTCTCCATAGGCTACGGGAAAACTGAAATGGATAAGTTTACTGATTAGAAGAAAAAGCAAGAGAACATTTTTCATTATTTTCAACGGAGACCATAAATCAAACAATGGTCTGAACTTATTATAACCACTATTGAAACAACACAGAAAGCCATCCCCACCGACATAGAGGTACGTGTGCTTGCATACACACACTCATACTTATATTTCCACACACATAAACACCTCTTGACTAGCTAATGGACATGGCAAACATCAAAGTCAAACCTTCATACATCTCAACACTGGCCTGGACTTGCCCGTCAGCAAAACTTCTATGTCTGTGTTTCATAAAAATCAAATTGGATTGGGGTGGAAAGCCTGCCATTATGTTGGGATTCTTGTCATGTGCAGTGACCCTGCCGCTTGGTACCACTCGTCTGAGCCCTGCGAGTCTGCCACTTTTTCATCCACCACAAATTTACTTTGTCTGATCATTTGTTTTCCAATTACGTCCCTGTCCCTGCTAGCAGAAAATTGTCAGCTTTGGTTATGTGAACCCGCTCTTGGGTCGGCAACCGGGGGCAATGTTTGATGTTTGGAACATTTTCATACCCATTAAAAGATGAAGGCAGGGTGAATTATTATCCCGCAGACTTGATTGGGTTTTGTGGGGGTTGGTTTAGGTTCCTGCAAGTGATGGTATGGTAGAGCCACACAGAAAGACACATTCTTATCTTCCCTTAGTGAAAGACTTAAACCTACACACAGAGTAGAATAATGATTGGATAACTAGACCAAAGCAGAAGTTGAACTTAAATAAGTGGTGGATTGTTCATGAAGCTGGGTTTTACTTGTGCACTCTTGTTATTGAATCAGTATTCCGCAGTTTCCTCACACCTGTGTTCATTATTTGACCACCTTTTAAAAGTAAATAAAAACACAATATTTGTTCACAGTTATACATTCAACGTAATTGCCAGAAATCTACGCCTTCAGCACTGCACCACAATTTAGATGAAAGATGCTGGACTGAACCTCAAGGAGATTACGCCCACGTAGCGGGGAAATACAACAGATGAGCATAACAATGGCAGCAAAATTGAATGGGACTTTGAGAGGCAGAGCAGAGGACAAAATAGCAGGGTAAGAAAGCAACAGAATCAATGTTTGGCTATAACTGTCGCATTAGCCGTGATAAACGAGGCCGCCGACAGAAACTGTGGAAGTCGACGCAGGACATTCCAATGATCAAGCGCTGAATAATCGGACACAATGGATTCTGGGAAGGAGAGGCAATTTGCTACCACGGATCCAAGAAAGAGGAGCATCAATTCACATATTGACCTTTTAAAAACGCTATTAATGGATGATATCTTCAGTTCATAGCTGGATGAGAAGTTCTCTAGTAGGCTATTGTGTGCGGTGAAATTATACTGTGGTGCATTTCGTCCACTGACAGCCTGTAGTCCTTATCTGGGGTCAGGTTTCACATCAGACCGTCAGTGGGTTTAAAATGGAAAGGGCAGTTAAAACAAAAGCAAACCCTGATTGATGAAACAATCAACTGTGGTGAAATGTTTTGAGCTGCAACATTAGATTTGTCACCGCACATACACAGCACTCCGTGTAGTGCTTCAGTATGTTTTCTCAGGATAATGGACAGATGACAGTTGAGGCATTCATAGCTGAAGGCAAAGCATACATAGACACGCACCCCCACACACATTCAAACAAACAAACAAACAAACTAACTATGGGAGATCTCATTTTTGAGCACTCAGGTACTGCACTCGCGTCTGTCAGGCAGCCTGTTCCTGACAGGTTAAGAGCAATTTCTGTCAACTAACTGTGACTTTGGAAAACGAGACTACAGAGGCTTGGCAATGGCATTTTGACGGATAATGAACTCTCCTTTTTTGGCCTTGATGCACAGCTCAATGTTTTTATTGCTCTTATTCTTTCATGGTCCCGAGAGGGGCTACTAGCAATTCCGAAACATTTCAGAGGTTTAAAGAAGAGCTTCAAGGGCCAAGTATTCTGACAGTTAAAAAAAAAACAAACAACAACAAAAAGAAACAGTCAAAAGCCTGCTGTCGCTGCAACACGAAGAAATGAGAAGATCAGAAAATGGGTTTTAATGTGGTTGCTTTTGCTAGGATTCTTTTTTGGCCGTTATTCTCTTCATTAGACTTTGTAAAGTACGTAGGTAAGAGTGAGGACAGTGAAATGACATGTGACAGGTCAAAGGGTATTCCAGTAATATATGCTATACACGTAAAGGCTATAGTCTATACTATTAAACATGGAGCTGGAGCCAGCAGCCAGTTAGCTTAGCTTAGCATAAAGACTGGAAGACTGGAAACAGGGGGAAACTGGATGGTTCATAAAGTAGCAGTAGATCAGAAATGTATTTTGGCCGTAAAGCCAGTGTAAAGATTTGAGAACTGGATTGATGTGTTTTACTTTCTTGGTATTCGTCCTTTAATTCTTGCTATATTTCTGAATCGATAGTAGGCTGATTTTCTTTTTGTCTTAATCAATAAGTGTAATAATGAAATTACTGTAATTTTTAAATCTAGCATTACGGATTCAAGCAAAGCAGTGAGTTTCAATCATTGTTCTTTGGCACCAAAAACAATTAACACATCAAATCATTGGTTTGTTCAATCCACCATTGCTTCTTGGCAATACCTTTATGTAAATTTGGGTGTCGTCTGCATAATTATTGTAAGATACTTTGTGGTAAAATAAATATTCAATTCTTAAAAACGCTTTTTTAAAAATGAGTTGTGAAATGATTTGTCTGGGATGATTGTCAGCAGATTTCACTTCACAGGGAACATGCAGAATTACAAAAAATAGAAATAAAAAAACTGAACATGACTGCATCTTTTAAGCGCCATCTTTTGTCAGCCCTTTCAGGTACAACAATTCAATTATGTTATAGCATTTCTTTCTCTTTCATCTCAGGAGCTACAACCTTAAAACCCAAAACATAACTTTTGCAAGATATTTTGGTAAAAAAAACTTTTGAATAAAAACAAAATGTACAGCCTCCAGTACCTTGGATCAAATCCTGCAGCACCTTCTCTCTGTCTTGCTCTCCTCATGATTATCTCTCATTCTCAACTTTCCTGCTTTCTCTATTCAGGAGAAATTACTTCATATCCTTTGAAATGGAAAACTGCTGTTAAAGGCTTTTCAAGTGCACTCAAGATTCATTTGAATTGGAACAAGAAATTCTGCTGCTGTAGGCGGGTGTTTGTGACATATAGCTTTTTCTTTTTCATGACAATAGATATTCATATATTTTCCTGGCAGACACCTTGAAGGGACACATTTCAACATTTAATAATAGAGTGTAGGTGACACTGATGTCGGCTGCTTGTGTTCTGTTGGACAATGATGTCTCCGACTCTTGAGCCATTTGAAATATAATTTAAAATACGTAAACATATAATAAAGGAAATTTGTGGTTGATGAGTGGCAGCTGTTCTGTTTCACATATAATGTGTTTTATTGACTCAATTTCCAAGTTTATATCTTTCCAGCTGGCATGGATATGTGGTGTGATATGTTTACCTTTGCTGCTGGTGTTTATGTGGATGCCGCTTACCTTGTACAATGAGGTAGACCTGTGAGGTCTTAGGCTGCTGCTTAGTCTGAATAGAGCAGGTGTACGACCCCTCGTCATACACATCCACCTACACACAATAAAACAGAATATTGTTATTTCATTAGCTTGAATGTTGAATTCCTTCATGTTACATCGATATAGTGCTTTATCATTTCATTTTAGTTATTAGAATTCTCCAAGAAATTATCCAAATAAATATTTGTGATTCTCAGACTACACTGAAAAACATCAAAGAGGAACCACTAACTTAACGTAAATGCTTATGTTTTATACATTTCAGTTCAGTTCAACTTAAAATTTCAAGTTTTTACACACGAGTTCTTCTGACTTGAAGTCTTTTGAATTAAAATGATGAATTGAATCAATGTACTGCTGAGAGTTCAATCACCTCATTAAATTACGCCTCTAAAGAAAAATGATTAGCATATTAGCAAACATCCCTTCATGCATTATTTGAGTTAAAACTCTCCAGAGACCCATTTTTTTTTGTAGTTTGAAGAAAACCCATGTGATGGAAACTTGCAGTTTGTCTTTAATACTGGTTAAATGAATTATGGTTGTTTCTTCTCATGGCAGTAAAAACAACCACAATGGTTATTATGGTTATCTCCACATACTTATAATCTAACATGGTCACTGGGAGCAGCCTTGCGTGTTGCCTTTGTACCAACTCTGGTACATAGTGGCTCCAACAGGAGCAGCAGCAGCTGTAAGTTGTCCATGTAAAACGCAGAACTGACTCTTCACACTGATGGGAAAGATCGTCGCCCTGGTGAGGTCACTTGCAGGAAGAGACAGGACGTGTCGACCCCCTTTGCAAATTTTGTTTGGAATGCATGATTTATTCCAGGTATTTACTCCAGCCTTGCTTGTTGCCTTTGTACCAACTCTGGTACAACAGGAGCAGCTGCAGTTACTCCTGTTACAGTCGCTCCTGTTTGTTTTCTTATTTTTTCTTACTTTTTTCCTTGTCTAATCCCCCCCCCCCCCCGGTGGATCAATAAAGTCTTTCTGATTCTGATTCTGATTCAGGTTGTAACATGAGGCATCTTTGGTGTCACTCAGATTTAAGAAATAGCTCGACATTTTTGGAGAATATGCTTGTTTGCTTGTCTTGCGATTATATAAAGACTGATACCGCCGTCATATCTGTCCATTAAATATGAATAGCTTTTTACCTTTGGACAGAGCCAGGCCAGCTGTTTACCCCTGTTTCAAATCGCTAAGCTAAGCAGCTTCATATTTAGCGGGCACTCAAGCATATTTACCAAAATGTCAAACTTTTCTTTTAAGTATTAAATTATGCTAGCAGATATTTTCTTCCTTCCTGAATAAACCAAAAAATTCTGTTCTCTTCCATCTCTAAATCCAACTGTCATCAAAAACCCAGCTTGTGATGAATCAAATTTATAAGGATTGTAGGTTGTAGATTGTAGTAGTCCAATCCAGTTTCTAGGTCAGCATTACCTTTTGTATGCGCAGGCTGTACTCCAGCTGTCCTTTAGTGACCAGATCTACTCTGGGGTCCAGGGACCACTTGTCCTGGCCGGCAAAGATGATGTTGGATCGATTGAGCCAGGCCACCTTGGAGACTTTGTCATCAACATAACACCTGCAGGCACAACAAGAGTGAGTGAGGTGAGGAGAAGGAAATCGAAATGGAAGGCTTGGTTTCTCATTAGGGGATGCAGTGCAAGAAGGTGTGAAAAGGAAGGGCATGCAACTTATTTCTTTTCATGATATGTAACCTTATTAGGAGAAAGAAAATGTGTTGAGTTGTGTATATAGGAAACAAACAGATAACTGCAATTATGCAATCTCACAGAATAGGCAGGCTGTATGGAACTCAGGGTTTAAAGGCACAATCTTTCCTTGAAATGAGTCACGCTGGGTTTGTTGCAACACAGTTTAACAGTGTTGTGTTTGATACTGCTGACCCGCAAGGCTATTCCTGAGTTAGTTAACTTAATCAGACAACTCAGCATTCCACTTATCCTGGGGTCGAAAAGAAAAGAAAAGAAAAGCCAAAGTTGAGGAGCATCTCTTTCCCATCTTTAATTCATCCCTCCCACTCATTCTCTCTCGTTGTCTGCTTTTAGCCCCCATCTCTTCTTCTCAGTCTCCTTCTTTAAATCTGCCCTTCCTCCCTCTCTCTGATAAATACATCTCCTTTAACAGTGAGCCTATTCCTGTGGATGAGAAAGGACACCGGTATCCTCTTGTTTACTCCTTGTTGCTTGCTATCAGAGCATTACTCCAAGTAAGCTCGAGCTGAGACATCTCGCACGAGGAGGGATGGGAGCCGAGCATCTACCTAATGAATAAATGTAAATGTGAGAAGACGTCGGAATCAATGAGAATGGATATCAGCTGTAATGCAAGCCGACAGCGGATGCGCCTCACATGCAAATTCCGGCGACTCCCCGAGCCTTGGCTGTGCACACTGCTTTGGAGTGTGTTGGGCTACAAGAGAGTAGATTAGCGAGGCAGTGGAGTGAGGCTGTCTTTGGCAGGTGACCCCGGGTGATGCACAAAAGTGGTGGTGCAGTCACCCCGGCCTGTTACCCAGTGGGGGCTGGATGTCAGTTTGTTGAAGGCTTGTACTCGCAGCTTGAATCCTTGTTGATGTTCCTTTCCTTTGTGTGGAACTCAGATAACTCACTGTTTATTGACTCGCTTTGACATCTGCCTTCTACTCTGCTCACTCTGAAGGGAAGTGTTTCAAATATCTTCAGGGCTGTAATTAATAGACTCTAGCCAAATGCATCCTAAACTAATTCAGACAAAACTATAAAAGCATGGATTCCGTGAATCCAGAGGAAACATCTGGAGCACCAAAATGGAGCCCGAGCCACATAATTAAAATTCATACAACATAGAACATTTTATGCCTCAGATTTAGTATGAATTTTGAGCTTTAACCTCTGCAAATCATCCATGAATGATGGGCTCCTGCGGTGCGTGTTTCATGTTACAACCCTCAGAACTTTAAATATTCTAGTCAAGACCTCTGTGCTTTCAAAGATACAAAAATAGCACCATTTATAATCCAATGGAAATGCATAGAAATGTGCTCAAAACATCAAAATATTTCACTGAACAGAATTATGATTCGCTGTACTGTAGCTCCAGTTTAGCATTGAAACAGGCAGATGCAGAACATACCACGTACAGTATAGTCTGTGACATTGTTGTAGTGTGGGAGAAAAAAAGGTCAACAGCTACTGAGATGTGATGCGTCTTTTCATTCCTCACGCAATTGTATAAAATCCACTGCATAGAATTGCTGATATGTTTTCTTGTATGCCAGATTTTCCCTTCAAACTGGTATTTCCTTTTTATCATCTGCACGTTTTCTTCATTGTAAGAGCAATCTTTTCTACAAAATGCATTGTCAGATTCTCCATGATTACAAATGTATAATAGGTTTGATTTTTTAAAAGGAAGTTGCTTTCAATGTGTGTAAATGTTCTAGAGCTGTGACCTAATCTAATGACTGTTCAACAACTGATAGTGCTCCATATTAGTGACAGATATATACACAGGGTGACAGGTTGAACAGTGTTAAAGTGTTTGCAGTGAAGCAATAAACTGCCCTGGCTGACTGAATGGTGGCATGTTGTTTGTTTTCACCGAGCTCGCTTCCTCTCTTCCCTTATTACTAGTCGCCTCCTACCAGGAAGCAAACGGTAGGAGGTGAAAAAACAGAAGCGTGAAACGTGGACAGAATCGTGACTCGAGTTTCCTTCAGTTGTCTCTTCCAAAAACTTTAAAATGTTATGCTGTTACTGAACCTGAATCATGATCTTGTAAGCACTGTAAGACAACGGTCTACTGTACAGACATTTCATCCTGGAAACGAAATCATTTAATATAATAATAATAAAATAATATAAATAATTCCTGTCTCAGAGACACACTCCTCAATTTATCTTTTCTGATGACAAAGAGGTACCTCTCAAGGTCTAGACCACATACTTTGTTTGATGCAGACTGCAAAAAGTGCTTCTTGGAGTTTTCATTTTATTTTACTCTACTAGGAAATAAAAAAAAACAACTTTCTACTTTCTACATACAAAACTCTGTGTGCTGAAATTGTCACCACACACCCGCTGACACTTTTATTACTATTTACAGTTTACGGAGAGAACAGAGACGATTGTCCAACGAACGACTGATGTGGCAAGCTGTTGATTTCTACCATGTCGAGGGCAAATGCAGATTTTAGGTTTTCTTTCGGAGCTCTGAAGCAGCCGGCCAGATCCTTTGTGATCGCTAGAAACAGTTCAGAGACTGCAGAGTTGTTACTCAGCCAATTGTAAACAGAGATTCATCATGCAATTAATATGTAAATGTTAAAGGCTTTGAACTCCCCAAGTGGATTTGAGATTAGATTTAAGTTGTGTGGAAAGTGGGTAATTGAAAGGCCATTGTGATAGAACTCAGCGCAGAAAAAAAAGGGAAAATAAACCTCTCTGCTACTTCTACAACAATAAAGTCGAAAGAAACAGCTGTGAAGATGATAAACACATGAAAATGGCATTTTTGTGTGTTAGCATGTTGACATTTGCTACCGCTGTGCAGTTGAGGCTGATAATTGTTATTAGTTTTGCAGGCATTTGTTCATAAACCAAAGTGTTGGACAAATTAAAATGTTGACCTGATGATGGTGCTAGATTGGAAATGAATGAATCAGCAAAGGGGCACATGAATGTGTGTACCAAAATACATGACAATCCATCCATTTGTTGAGACATTTCACTCCATACAAAACCACAAATATCAAACTCAGGGTGCCCCAAGAGGAAACGGAAGGGGGTCACCAAAGTCATAAGGATTCTGGGCACCACGTCAAAATACAAAATTGCGCCAGTCCATCTAGTAGATGAAGAGATATGCCACTGGACTTTGACATGCAGGTGGTGCTAGATGAAATCAGGGCATCACCATACTGTACTATGGGGACTAAACATGTTTGTACCAAATTTCATGACAACCCATACAATAGTTGTTGAGATATTTAAGTCTGGACCAGCAGAACGACCAACAGGCCGACACTGATATCCACAGAGCCACTATACAATAGGCATTAACAACATGATGCCCATCACTACAGTAATTAAATGGGTTTTTTTGTTGTTTCATAAAACGCAGTTGTATTCTGTGATTTGTTTGTTTTGTGGAATGCGGTTTTGTTGTGAACTTCCCGGCCATGGTAAAATAACATGAAACAATAAAATCCTGAAAGGGCACGCCTCCTTTATGCTCTGCCATAGGCACAACAGCTTGCTATGATTTCCACAAGGGAAGGAGGAAATACGGTGAAACAAAAGAGCAAACATTTGTAGTGTAGCAGGATGCACCCAATTATACCCTCTGTGTAAGTGCCACAAGCAGTTTTAATTGTGGATAGCACTCATACTGTGAGTGTGGCTCCTCCAAAGCATCATGCGATCTCTTGGATAAATACAGGTGACTGGGACTATTAATCATCCAAATGCTCCTAATTGTATTACCTGCTTTCAGTCAGCGGGCACCATATGCTGCTCCATATGGGTCAAAAGAAATAGATGAATAAACACACAGCACATGGTGGTGTACATGCCCCCACACTCAGACTTCAATCAGAGCCATGTTCCTCTGCTCCTAACAGTCTCATCTTCCCTTGCCTTATCTATTCCCCTCTCATCTTGCACCTTGCCTCGCCACACCTCCACTTCTCTTCCTCTCGCTATCTTGGTTTTCTCACCCCGGCTGCCTCTCATCCGGGCCATCCTTATTCCTCTCTGAAAGTACCCTCTCCCCTCTCATCTCTCCATCAACTCTCCGGAGCAGAAGTGGACAGTATGAAATAGAAATCAAAGGAACTATTCATTGATCTACGCTAGGGATCGGGTTTCTCTGTTACTTCTTGCTCTCCGCTTCGTCTGTCTTCCCTCGAACTGCTCAAGTCTCCAGAGGGTCCCAACAACCCTTGGTGCAGAGTGTAGAGCATGCTCAGTAGTGGCTATTTCGTGTTCTCACTAATGAGCGACTGCCTGGGAAACAGAGAACTTCCTATCACTTGTCAGAGCAGTTGTCTGCCTGTAGCTCTTCCTTCCTTCTAGCAGAGTAGCTGTCAAGGTGTGTCTAGGCAGGGTTTCTCGGGCTCTGCTGGACCAGAATGAGAAATAAGAGCTTGGCTGTCTACGGCTGGCCTGATCTGAGGCACATTCAACAAGTCGCTTGCAGAGGAACCAGATTTGATTGGAATAGCGAGCCACGGTTGAACGATTTCTAATGAAAACCCATCCCATTAACTGGCTGCAGCCCTCACAATGATGCAGTATCTCAGCTGTGTTATTTAGCCAGCGTGGCTTTATTTATTTGAATATTTGGCACACAAAAAAAGCAGCCCTTTTTAATCACAACAGCATCTCCATGGTCGCAATCCTTTGCAGAATCCTCTCCAAGCCCATAATCCTCTGCAGAATACATAGCCTCTGCTAACATGAAAAAGCTTGTAAATGCTAGCAAATATTTGCTGATGCTTGTAAACAAAAAGCCTTGTTAAATGCACCTTTTTTTATTTTTTTACTGGATTTCACAAAGTGGCGTTGTTTATGAGTCCCTTCAGACTCCGGGGCTGGGTTTACGCGGTGTCTGCTTGTGATGGATGCCTAGGTTGCTGTCCTGCGCTGTTTTACCCTGAGTTTGTTGATGTATGCTCTGCTGTGCGATATTATACTCTTTTTCTGCCCCGCTGTGCTGTGCCAATATGGACTGGCCAATAGGCTATGGCTGACAGGGGACTGTGTGGGCTGACAGATGCCTGGGCCAGAGCTGCTGAGCTGGGCTTGTGTTGACAGGAGGGCTGGGCTGGATGGATCCCTGCTCCAGGGCTAGCCGTGGGGGAGGACCAAAGAGCAGGCTGAAGCCAGGGAGTGAAACTGTAATGAGAGGAACGATGTGCCAAGACTGACAGAGCAGCCCCACCACCCGCTATCCCCATCAATACCCGGTTCTCCTCATCTCACCTCGTCTTTTCTCTCCTTTTTTGCCTCTCTGACACCTCTCCCTCCTTAACAAAACAAACTTTTTTTCCTCCATTTTCTCTTCATAGTGCGTCTGTTGTATTCTCCACCTTTCCAACCTTCTGCCTCCATGTCATTCCCCTCCTCCCTCCTTCTCCTCATCTTGACTGGGCAACCTGTGTCACTAAGGTGTATTTGTGTGTATGCATGGGTTAGTGCGGATTTCTGTGTGTGTTGCAGCAAATACCTTTCCTGCAATACAGAGAGAATCAGATTTTTTTTCTCCCAAAGAGTCAAACAACTTGTTTCAACAATCGATAAAGATTAAAGGCGAGACTGGCACACTGGCTATTGGATCGAAATCTGCTTCACTCCAGACTGGTGGAAAAGAGCCACCAAGGCTACCCAATAAGTTCTTTGTTGTCTATTCATGTGGCATGGGGCACGACAGACACAGGCAGGGAGACGGAGAGATTGCCAATCAGACAAACAAACAGACAGCGAGAGAAAGACAAGACGCGCCGCAGAAGAAAGCGACGCTGAGCAAAGAGAGGAAACGTAAGCTATCGGTTAGAAGCAAAGCTAAAGCTGCATCCCAAATCAAAGTCAGGTCATTCCTTTATAGCCCTCAAAGCAGTTTCTTGCCCCAGATATTTTCTGTGTAGCAGGTTAAATGTATTTCCGGTAAGGTCTAAGTTTATCCCCTAGGACCGGGCTTAGCAGAACAAAGCATTTATTGAAATACCTGGTGCAATGCTGTCTTGCAATTGAATTCGCCTTCTACTTTTTTTATATTTGACAAAAAAAGGAAACTAAAGCGAGATTTCTCCCCCTGCCATTGACGAGTCCAATTTATACTTAAACATGGATGCAGTGAGTAAGAATTGGGCTGATATTTTATGTGGAATCGCAGAAACACAAATATGAAACTTTCAAGGAGAACGTATCGTACCTGTGTACCTGCATGCATGTGTGTTCGTCACTGTGTGCTGTTTTAATTGACAGCCAGCAGGTAAAATCTTCGTTATGCCCAATTATAAATTGGTGTTGATACCAGTGGCAAACAGATCACGTTAATTATTTCAGAAGTCAGGTGCTAAGTGTTTTGAAGCTTGTTTGTGAAATTTCCATTGCAGGTTTGATGAGGCATTTAAAGAGAGGAATGATGAGGGTGATATGTCGGGCTTGATAAACTGTCTCCTTTCATTAGTAGAGACTTTAAACAAAGCTGTTATCAACAGGAAGAGCCTCCACCCTGTGGGCCCCGCAGACACCACAGAGAGGCCTGTCTGTCTATGCCTGAAATCCACACACAAAGAGGAAGGACATAGACAACAACAAAGCTGTTTTAGACCTTTAACTTCTTCAAGACCTGCCATCAGTCATTACAGTCACTTCAGTTAGTGCGCTCATCATTCCCTCCCTGGAGCCAATCACTATAGGGAAATCCCCGGTGACGCAAAAGCATCAGAACAGAGTTGGAGTAACCTTTGTTGCTCAGTTCATCCCGTCTGCTTCAAAGCCCCCAGACAGCCTCATATAATTCTCCCATCATGAAGCCCCTCCATCTTGGCTGGCATGCACCAGTGCTTACAGCAAGTCATTAATCAGGGCAGGAATGATTGTTTTGAGACTTGGCCAGCAGACCTTGTGGGGGGAAATTATTAATCAAAAATGATTACAAACAACTCAGGAATTTGCAGGTCTGCTTGATTCAAATTTGCTTGGCACAGGTGTGATTTCACCTCTAAGGCTTTGCAAGTGCCAGGGCAGTTACATTTCTGCGCATCTCCTGTTTTTCCAAAGTTTCTGAAGCCGTTCCAAATATGATGTTGTGCTTGGGTCTGCTGTGAAGTGCAAGATTTTAAATCTCCACTGCAACTGTTGGGGCCAGGGGAAGGGGGCAGGCGCAGAACACGCACCAGTGGAAACCAGCATCTAACTGCTGATCAGAGTTCACACTGCACGTCAGCATTGCAGGAGCCCTGAAACTTCTCCTGTCAGTCTCAGCTTCACTGTGACAAATTCATCCTCATTTTAAAGTCAATGCGACAACTCCTCCATGGTTTCCTCCTTCCTCTCTTCTGTGTTGTGTTTTTAAGCAGGGTCGGAGTGTGAGGGAGAAGTGGTTGGATGTAACGAGCCCATGACAGATGGCGCCTCATTGAGACGTAGGCAGGAGGATCTATGGCAAGGGCAGGATGCTGCTATTAAATTACAGGAGAAGTACTGTGCTTCCTCCCTCTGTCATATCTTCTCTTTCTGTCACCCTCATTCTCCTTCCCTCTCTTTCTGCTGTTTTGTTCCTCCTGTCTTTGCCCTTCCCTCTCTGTCTCCCTCATTCATTCTTGCCCCGTCTTTTCTCTCCACCCACCCTTTTATTCTTCACCTCTCCACTTCCCATTCTTAGCTCATTCTCCTTTCCCTCTGCCTCTTATGACTCCCCCATACAGCTGTGGTCTGACCGTACAGCAGGATCGTCAGTCAGTGCATGTAGAGGATGGACAAAATAACACTAAAACAAAATACTTCTGTACCTTTGTGAAGCTTATAATATAATGTTTTTGTTGAAAGTGCAGCTAAGAAGGGTTGTTTCTACAGTTTGCATCAGGATGTTGCTGTTTCTATGCCTTTGACTGTGTGCTATCTTGAACTGACAAAAGTGTGTAAGTGTAGGGGAGAGAGATATCACTGCTAATGTAAGCCACATGCCTCTTACAACTGCAAATTATACTCATTACTCCACAACTACTGGCTGCAGAAGGTCGTCTTTTCCCACATATCACTGTTTTTAAACTGCATTTCCTTCCAAACACACGACCTGCTCTTATTATTACAGGGTGTCACATACGGCCTTGTCTCCAAGTGTGACACTGTGGAACTACTACCTAATTTCTCCGCTCTCCACATTTACCTCTTCTGCGATCCATCACTGTGTTCTGCTTTGGTGCATTACGGGCAGAAAGAGGTGAATCAGTTGATGATGCAGTGCCACTGAAGGAGAGCAGAGGCAAGGGGGAAAAAAAGATGCTCTTATAAGTACTAAAATACTCCAGACCTGGCTGCCTCTATTTAGGCTGTGAAATGAAATGCAGCATCATAAATTCTGTCTGAAATGAAATAGGCTTATTTGAATTTGTCAGCCCAGCACACTATTTATGTTTCTTGGGAAAGCTTCTGATAATGTACAAAGTAGTACCAAGACCTGAACTACATCTCAACAACATAGATTCCACCCGCATCTAGCAGAGCTTTAGCAAAGCCCAGAAAATCTAACAAATACAAGCCAAGGGCTTTGCTACCTTTCCTTACTCATAGTCGTCTTTATCTCAAAGGTAACACTTTGGACTGAAGATATATCGTAATTTATTATGGTGTGAATAAGAGCTTGGGGCACAGGTTGTTTCAACGTCGTTTCCTATTTGAGAATTGGCTTTTATACCCCCATGCCACACTGTAATCAGCAGTTCTCCCTTGTGGGCTGATTTTCAAACACACAGCCTTATTTAGTTGTGCCATTTGACGCTGCATCTGCAATGTACAGCATTTAGTCTTGAGGGCGGACTAAAGGTTAGTCAGCAGTGGTACGGGAGCCAGCATACCAAACACATGACTGACATGTGTCATGTCAAATGAGAGAGTCAGAAAGCTCATCTGTGATTTGTTGAAGGATGGAATAGTTAATTCACAATGCCGATGCAGCGGGGGAGGCTGAAAAGTTGACAGCTATTCTTCACATCTATGTGAAATCTTACAGGCAATTGGGGACGCTGCCTATAACATGTACATGCACACATTTTGAGTCTGAATAATGCACTTCACTCATGCCATATAGGGGACTAAAAAGAGCGGTTTATGCCAGAGATTAACATTGACTGTGAGTCTGTTGAATTATTAAATATTCTACATTTGATCTTTCACACTGAATTGCCTTAGGCCATGCACAGTGGCGTGACATCATAATCAAAAGCAACCTGAATTTTTTGTTTACTATTGGGTTGCTTGTGTGGTTTATTTTACTCGACAGTTTTGCATTGAAATGCTTCCGCAGTCGTAGCGAACACACTATCCAAGCTTCAAGGAACAACTATGGAGCTGTGAATGCAATCTTTGCTCTGCTTTCTGAAGGGAGATTTGTTGGTAAACATAAGCTCTAATGACTCCAGTGTTCACACATAAAGCACAGCGTCCACTTTGCTTCGACCCTTCATGCAAAAATTGTCTGTCTGGAAGAAGAGCGGAGCAGCCTACTGTTGTTCAACTACAACATCAATTGAGGGTGTAGCCATGGCAACAATAGAGCAGTCACAACATATGTCACACATTATTTTATTTCCTTTCCATGGGGTATAATCATCAGTACTCCTTAGCAGATTTCAGATTGTGCGACATGAACTCAGCATGAATCCCAATACTGTTAGAAAGGTCTATAGCACTTAACACCAAGGATAACGCATTGCTTCAAGTGGTCCCCTGAGCTGGTACAAGGCTAACCAATGTTAACAGCCACTGCATGCCACACGAGGCTTAAGTGTAAAAGGTTTTGACTCAGTTCGGAGCAGTTTCCTTACAATGATCTTTAATTACTCACTTTATGCTGAGTTGGTGTCTGTCTACTGATCAGAGAACAGGGACACGGTGAGCCTAATGGACTTTGACAAGTAGATGTTGATCTCCGTGTCCGCAGTGCCCCAACACAATCTCTCATAACAGGGAGGCTGTTACAGTACATTTCAGGCTTCTAGACTGTCACCTCATCCTCATCCGGATCACAACGCATGATGATAATGAAGGGTAAATCCATTGATTGATTGATTGATTCATTAAGCTATTCATGCGGCAAGGCACAGCCCCAGAAGTGCTATTAGGTTCTGCTGTAAAACTCATTGCCACAAAATCATTTAGACCCAGTAGGGGACTAATAAATTAATGAAAATAAATCTTTATCTTATCTTTGACCTAAATTACTGTTTAATTGCATCGCAGAGGCCTAAGAGATAAACCAACGTGAGAAGCTTGTCTTTTTAGCACCTTGTCACTTCCTGTAAACACACTAATGCAACAGGTCTTAGATCACACAGAGAGGAATGATTTTGAGACTGATAAAAACAATTCACTGGAAAATACTGTAATTACTGAAATTGCATATATAATTTAATATTGGTATTCTGACATGCATATATTAACCTAATGGTCACACCTGATGTGCCATTTTATGCACAAACGACAGGGGAAATGCATACAGTATGTCGTTGCATGATTTGTACTTAAAAATAAGCATTTGGGCTCCATAATGAAGTCCTGTTCATTTAAAAGCACGTGAAGTAACAACACATGTCAACACATGGCTTTTCAACTTATCATAATTGATGATTAATAGCATTCCCTTGAGTGCCTACAATTGAAGCCTATTGGCAACACTTGGTCTTGGCAGTTTCTTACAAAAGGAGGGCAGTTAAGAGAGAGAGAAAGGGACAAAAGGAGAGAAACAAAAGGAAAGACAGCGAAGATGTATAAGTTGCACAATAACTGTGGTGGAGAATAAAAGGCCTCGTGCTCTCAAGCCCTGTCATATGTGGCAGCACGTGTGCCAACGCACAGAAGGCCTCATCTGCACACTGAGAGATGGGCAAGAGCAAAACGGAGATTCTGGGTAATGATCCAGCAATGCATTATTATCATAACAGCCCGGGAACCTTCTCTGAGATGGTATAAACACAGACAATCTAGCAGATTCCCTTTTAATTGCTTTCTCTTCTGTGCGGGGGAATGAGAAAGAGGGGATCGTGGCAGGGATGGAAAGAGGGAGGGGGAGAGTTTGTCTGGTTCCTCAGAGAAACTGTTCCAGCAGATAATACCAAGCAACCCTGACAGGGAAAAGGGATGAGAGGGAGCACGAGGGAACAGGAGGCAGAAGAATGTGTTTTTCTGGGCTTGAAATCATCCCTACTTTTTGCCCTCTTCTGCCCATATCTACGAGGGAGACAGAGAGAGAAAGCTTGAAGCTAAGAATCATGCAAAAATACTCAACTGACACTAGAAAATAAACAAGCAGACGACTGTAATTTCATCACAGTGGTGGTTTAATAACAAAAGAAACTATGCCATTGTTGTAAAACTCAGACTCTGTGCGGGAGGAAATTAGCCTCTGGCACAAACAAGGATTAGGAGGGTTTTTAGAACTTTCAAAGAAAATGCCACACACTGTTGGTCTTTTCATATAGTACTCCTTAATGCAACAGCGCTGCATCTAGAAATCACCAATAAACACAATGAATAGTTGCTGCTGATCCACCGTTATTGCCAAGGGCAGTGTTTACCAAACCTGTAAACAAGGTTGAATAGGCTCTTAAAAAGACCGCGCCAATTGTATCATATGTCTCAGTTACTGACAATTGCATTACTACTGACCATTTACAAAGATTGTCTTTTTTTTCCCCAGCAGCCACTGGGCTCCATTCATTTTAGTGTAAAACTTGCTTGATATGTAATCCATCATATTGAACATTTTATTGGTTGAATGTTTTTGATCAAAGTTACGCTTTCCAGATGTGAGCAGGGACTCAGGTCTGAGACCTGTCGTGAAGTGGCTGCAATCGCACAGCTCTCATCAGGAAGCAGTTTTCAGCAAAAAAACAAAGCTCTAAAAACCCGCTTTACACTACCTGCTCAGCACCAAACAGCAGACAGACTAGCTGGTGAACATAGTTGAGCATGGAGTTAATGACTCCAAATGAATGATCATGTTGCTCTGTGTCTGCTGGATGTGTAAATAAGCAACTGTTTGCTAACAAGTTCGCCATATCAACTTAAAAGATGATGAAATGTCAATGTTGTGCTCTCAACTTGTTTCTGCTGCCCCCAAGTGGCCAAAAATACCAGTTACTGCAGTGTTTAAATACGAGAAGATTCAAATGATCCTCTTCAAAGCACTGATGTTTGCTTATGTTCTGGGATTGAGCTTCCAAAAACATATATGAATGCGATGACTTCCTGCTACCATCTGTCAAGTCTTGGATGCTGGAACATCTCTATATACAGTTCCTAGTCCAAAACTGCATCACTATCTGATGATCATGAGGAGTAAAAATACACAACTCTACCAGAAACACTTTCAACCTCTCCAGTCCACCTTCTCTATCAGGGTCAAACTCCAGACACACAGTTTGTCAGCCTGTAGGATGTAAGAGGTTATCATGGACGGCGAGGAGATAATGAACTTATCTTTCCTGGTCTGTAACATCACCTGCCTCCGCTGATAGCATCGCCACACTCCAACATTATGTACCAGCGAGCCACTGGACCACCATTACCGTTTGAAGCAATCTGAACTCCAGCTGATTTTGATTCCCCTCCAAGTCACTTGCTTTGGTGCTCTCGCTCACATCAACTGGAAAACCCATTTTGCGGGGCTTCAGCCTGGCCAATTTCTATCTGTCACAGGTAGTGGGGAATTGACTGTGCGACATGTAGCATATCACTTTAAAGTGACAGTAAAACGGGAAATCACTTTGTGCCAGCCACATGCTCTTGTCGCCTTCCATAAGAACTTTGTTCAGTCAGAGGGAAAAGTCCTTAAAGCTAAATGGTTTGTGGGGGAAAGATAGCGAATCAGTGCCAAGTCCTGTCTCCTTACACCCACTCAGGACACACAGCGCAAGAAGCAACTGGGTTAAAGTACACAGTCGTATACTTTAAAAGACATGAACCCGCATATGTACACACACGCCAATGTGTGGCTGCAACTCCAAATGCAAAAAACTCCCACTGCAGCACACTGCACACCCATGCATACACTTATAAGAACTTCATCTAACAAGCTGAGCTCTCAGGGTAGACTGAGATGTACGATTTTTATGTGTACATTTGTTTGATAGTAATAGTGGAGAGAGACAGGATAAGGGGGGAAAAAGGGAAAGAACAGGGCATTTGCGCCCATGTGTTATGCACCCTAACCACTCGGCTGTCGCATCGCCCCCACACTGAGGAGTTTTGATTACCTGCTTACTCATCTAAGATAACCAGAGATGAACTTTAGGAGTCTCTATAGCTACACAACCGCTGACAGATGATCGAATTTAATCCTGAGAAAACACACAAACAAGACAGAGGCAGGCTTTTCAGCCGCGGGTATCGGCAATCTTGCTACATTCATGCGTGACCTGATGCTGGCGGGGTGATTTCTTGGATTCTTAGCCAGTTATCGTACATTTTTGACAGCGAATGAAGCTTGAAATGTGACTGTAGAAAGGTGGCAACCAAACTATAACCCGAGGAGGTATTTGCATAACCACAATTATTATTACACTACAAACGTTTGTTTTCTGTTATCCTTAGCTGCCATGGCTACAAATGGCTATCTTTAACTTTTATCTAACTACATTTTTGTATCATTAGTTTTTTAATAGGCACTATGTATGACTGCATGGGCATGCTGTTTTTACGTGGTGAGTGTAAGAACAATATATATTAAATTTACTGTGTGCTGTTGGAGGATTGTGAAAAGGACAGTTCATTTTTGTGTGTGAGCTGTTTGTGTGTTTGTGGGCATTCTGATGTTTCTTTTAAATGACTGTGTCAAGTTTATCGTGCTGAGTATCAGCCAGTGACAGAAATGTGTGTGTGAAACAGAGGGACAGAGAGACAGAGAAAAATGGTTCAGGGGAGGAAGACAAATTGCAGAGGTGGTGTAACAGCGGGAATGCTAAGTGTTTATGCAGGTATATTTGAATGTAAAAGGTGGCTTGGAAATATTTCTAGTGGTTCTCATGTGTGTGTGCAAGCTGTGATAACCTTGCAGTGTGGGATGCTAATCTGCATTGAAGTTAGGGACACAGCAATTTAAGGTGAACTTCACATAACATAAAATGTCTGTGATGTATCTGATAAAGATTGAAGCTCTTCCTCTATCGCAACCAGACACAGTGTCGCAGTGTGCGTGCGTGTGTGTGTGTGTGTGTGTGTGTGTGTGCGTGTGTGAGAGCATGCAGGTCGTTAATCACTTGAACAGTGCTCTGCTTCAACTTCAGTTCAAACTGTCAGAGAGAAGCAAGGACTTCACACCAGAAAAATATACAGTTATTTTTACCACGAACACTAGGAGCTGTCAGTTTATAGATTTGCATGCAGTTCTTCTGAGAAGGGCTGGAGGGAGGTGAGAGCAGAGCAGGCTAAACACAATCAACTTTTTGAGGCGTATTGTTTCAAAGAAAAACTCCTCCGTGATGAAGTAGCTCTGTCTGAGATGTGAATAGAACTTCATTTCATGAAACCCTTTTGATTTATGGGGCTTTTCCTTGAGCCAGTTTGCCAGTGGTTTTTTGGAAAAGCAGCACAGTTCATACCATGCTTCAGGGTCGGATCAAGACCCTAAACTCAATTTAGTTGTGTAGCTGGGTCAATATGTGATGTTATTTTATTTTGGTGAGCTTTCTCAAAACTTAACTGTGAAACATTCTCTAACACACATTTGGAAATATTCCTTTAAATGTACTTCCAATTTTAATTTCAGATAAACATGCCTTCCTGATGTATCATATTCCCTGTTTATGTGTAAACTGGGGGCTTTAAAGCACTAACACGGCGTAACTTCAGACTCACGGCACAAGCTGTGCAGCACCAGTGATGTGCTGTCCGTGTTTAAGCTAGCAAGCTTAAAAGTGGCCATCATTAATATTTAAATTGACAGATGTTGCCTTATTAGCATATGCTCTGACCTGCTGTAGTGGACAGGGAGACAGCCTGTCACTGTGTGTGTGTGTGTGTGTGTGTGTGTACGGACTGTGCCCCTAGCATGTTATAGGTATGTTGTGGCGTTAAAGGCCCTGGAAACTTGTTTTCTCACTCACTCAATCCAGCGTCTTACTATGAGTGACAGTTTTGCAACAGTTTTGTTTATTTCCCATCACAGATTTTGCGTGTTTGTCTGTGCTCTTACTGGTCTGAAGCATGAAGGCGGGACAGTTGGTCACATATTTCTGTGCACTAATCAGAGTTTAGCAACATTTGAAAATCTGATGACAGTTGTTGGTTTGCTTGCTATGTCTGCAGCCCACTGTCAATCAAATCTGATTAACCACACCCACACAGTCTTGATGAGGCAAATTCGCGAAGTTGATTTTTTTAAGCATTTATGAATAAATAATATTCTTGTCCTGAAGTTAACTTTGGTGCTTATTTATTCATGTATATCTAATGCTACAGAGAAACATTTAACCCTTTCATGCATGAATTATGACAGGCTCAGTCAGGATTTTGACGAAGTGTTTTTATTTCTCTTTAGGCATGAAAAAGAATTTTTAACTTAATTTTTTTCAAATGTTCATTTCACACAAAGTTCTTCACATGCATGGACAGCATGCGTTTGAGTTTTCAACTGAAGAAATATGTATTTAACACACCAATGAATAAAATGGAAATTTTAACAATTGTATTACTCCTTAGTTGTTACTTGATGTTACCAAATTTTATTTACTATTTATTATAAATTATAAATTTATTTAGGGTCTCCTACTATAGAAGGATTGGCAAGGTATTCCTGAGCTGCTCAGCGTTTCTGGCCTTCCGTTGGCCATCTTGGTTTTGAGACATTTGTGTTGCGCTTACAATGGCTGGCCAGTGGGTGGCAGTGTATGGGATGACGCACTAGCGTCCACTGTGGTGGTTGATGTGCAACTACACCATTAAAACCCATGCATATACAAGAAAACAGCTTTTGAATAGCTGTCCACTGTAGTGACCACTATGCGTGAAAGGGTTAAGATTGGAAACCAAGTTTTATTTAAATACACTTTTTTCTCTTTTCTTCTAACCCTTACTTAAGTAACTTAATATTTCAAGAATTAAAAAAATTAATTTGATTTTGAATTTGCATATTGAATTTCTGTTGAAATTTAAGATACGTAAATTCAGAGAATATGAAAAAAGGGGGTGGAAGAGATCCTGCCACTGTGCATCTGTTAAAAAGTACAGACCCTCAGTTCTAGTGTGACTTGCGTCCTTCGGTCCGTGAGCGACCACCTCACACCTTGCAATAGGCCTTTCTCACAGCAGACATTTTGACATTTTACTAATAACATTAACAATGGCTCCGTTCTATTAAAGTGTCCCAGTAATCCAGTGTGACAGTGAGTCAGCATGCACAATCCCATGTCCCTGACACTGAAACAGCTAAATGGAATTCAGCCATCATTCATTCATTATATACACCTCTTTCCTACTGCGCCATGTCAAAATGTCTCCTGTGAAAAAGGCCTACGCGCCTGACGTTCATCTGTTCAACACCACATGACAGCCCACATGCTTAGTGCTCGATGATGTTTTTCTGCACTTCTGATCAGAGAGGTAACTTCACATCCATCCAACACTGAGGAACCAACCACAGACAAATGCAACGTGAAAAAAGAAGCTGGTGACATACAGACCACAAACAAACAAAAGTAAAGATCACGCGCCTCCCGCTGGCTGTGTTTACTAAGAGGTCATCATGAGTTACAAGGGTTTCGACACTGGCTGCCACAAAGTTGCTTCTGACTGCCTTGTTAGAGTGTTTTGTTGCTCAAAGACACGGCAGCTCAGATACGAGACCAGCCAAACATCAATCCTTTTGTCTGGCATGGCTTGTAGTTTTGGACTCAATAAACTGTTTGCATGGTGGCAGATCAACTCGAGCACTCTATGAAAAGAATTTCAAAGGGAATTCGCTGCAGTTGGTGCTGGCAGCAAGCTAATGGCCAAATCAGATCGCTCAAGTCAGAAATCCATCCAACACCGTAGGAAATAATAGACTAGAGCCAGCAAATAGGGCGCCTGCTCCGAACTGGCCTGGCAGCTTATTAAGCTGCCCTGGCAAACAAATAACTAAAACAGACCTAAACAATGCGAACCACAATGTTCAGGAAGCACTGTGAATTTGAATGTTATCTGATTATTACAATTATACAGCAGAAGTTTATTAATAGATATGTCTTTTAACTTCCCCCTTTTTTTTCCTGAAAAAAAATACAGTAGCTAAAGACAGTAAGACAGAGCACATTAATGATTAAGTCATCAAAGCATCAGCATCTCAAAACAGCTGGACTCTATGCTCACATCTGGAAAGGCCTATGGCTGTTGGCCTTCCTCTCTCTGTCCACTCAAACACAGCAAAGAGAATACTAAAAGCCAAGCCAGCTTTCTTTTCAGAAGATATATTTTTTCTCTCCTACAGTACACGAAACACCTCAACACTTGAAAGAGAGCTACGGTTGGACTCTGCAATGATCCTCTCTCCAGTGTAACAGAAATACAGAAACCGAATCTCGCTAGATCTAGTTTTCTGCCAATGACAAGTATTAAATACAGTCTTTTAAGTAATATGCTATAATCATGAATTATGTCAGTTGGAATTTGATTTGATTTATTACTGTATGTCTTACTTCAGGTATATAACACTTGAAACCTACTATTTGATGTTTTGCAAATTGCATTGGATTGCTCCCAGTAATTCTCCTACTCGATCAATACATTTACAAATATCTCAAGAACTTTCCGCAGTTATCTTCTCTAACTTCATCGAGAACAAGAAGCAGAGACGTATAGTAGTTCACACTTCATGTAATCACTTCTGGGTCTTTGCCTTTGGGTCAGACAGAGAAGATTTGCCTGGAAACATCTCAACAGAGAATGCCCACTTTCACCAACATTGAAGGGATAATTACATACTGTTTGTTGCCTGGCCATATACACAAAAACAGATATTCTGACTTTACCCAGTCGGTGCATTCTGACATGAAATCTCACCTCTGACTGACTGAATGGGGTAGCAGCTTGGTCCTATGGCGAGTGCGGCAAGAGCTTTGGCACCAAAATGAAACCAGTATTTGGTTTCTCTATCTTTCAATAAGTTGCATGTAACGAAGCAGAAGTTAATTCAAAATCAAATGCAAATCAGCTAACTTGTGTTATGCCATCCCAATAGAGTGGGATAGTTAAGATGTCATCCTCGCCGCTCATGCTCTGCTACATATGCATCTCACACCACACCACCTTACCAGCTGAAATTGATCTGTTGCTTGCTCTTACTTTTGGCTGCCTTTAAATTACGCTCTGGGGAGTGATACCAAACAGAATCCGGACAGCAAACTAAAATCACATTTTTTCCCCCTCAATTCTTCAGTGTATCTGACTTGTCTAATAGAAATGCATTATTCATTCAATTTCTATCTGACCTCAATGTTAACAGACCAGTTGCTCGGAATGGGCTTCTTTTTGTTAGAGAAGCAAGCTTTGATAGTGAGATCACAGTAAGACTGAGAAAATGTGAATGGTGGACGTGAATCGGAACTCCTCTCTATAAAAAACTGCCATCGCATTGTCTTTGAGGCAATTACACTTCGATGAGCTCGGCGTTCTGGTATTTTTTAATCACGACTAGGGAGGTTGATTTTGTAATGTCCGTGTAAAGAAAGAAAAAACCTGCCTTCATAGAACCATGCCATATGACACACACAATACAGCATGTTACATTACTGTCATTCTCCAAAACATACTATGAGGTTTGGATTCCATTCACTTCAATACACCGTGATAATCAACTTGTCACAGCTGGAGCACAATATGTTCCTTACTGGTACATTGGAGGAAAAGTGACATTTAAGATTTGGGAGTCCTCTACAGAACAGACAGACCATGTTTAATGCTATAAATAAGCGACACAATCCGTATTTTTTGCATTTGTACCACTTTACTTTAGGAGGCACAAAAAGGGTAAGAAATGGTCAGATAATTATTAACTAATGATTAAGTGATGAGTAATCAATAAGTTGTTACTAATTTGTGCCACTTAAGAGTTAATGAATCACTTCCTCAAGATTCACTAATATAGTATCTCCCACTCTACTCTTATCTACTATCCTCAATTCTGAGTTATCCAGGAACTGCTTATTAATGATTAATTAATTATCGCTTAGAAACTACTCACTCTTATGTGTACCTTATTGTAAAGGCCTGTTCACATACTTTTAATGGTGCCAATTTGCCAAAATGTAAACAAATATAGGTTAAAAAAAAAGGTGTTGCACACTTGATTTTGTCTGAAACTGAAACTGAAGCCTGTGCTGGTTGTGAACAAACCGCATGCAGTGCAAGGTGATAAGCTGAAGCTAGTGATTTACTTCAAAGGTTTGTTTAATGGTCACAACACAACAAAAAAACACAAAGCAAAACGTCACAAAAAACTATTCATTTTGATGGAGAGAGGGGGGGTGAATTTAGAGGTCTCACAGCCTGGGGAAGAAGCTGCTCTGGAGCCAGACGGAAGCTTTTAGGAACTGTCATCACTGTGAGCATATTGATTTCCTCACTAAGAAGAGATGAAGTGCTGCCTGGACGAATTTCGTCTTATTATCATGGAAAAGATGCATTTATCTGCTAAGTATTCAGTTAATTTACTAATTGCAATTTGCAGTTTTGCAGTGATGATAACTGACATTTGTAATTAGTGGTTTTCTAACACCCGCAAACTTCTTCCAGACACATATAATTTTCTTGACATTACAGGGATTAAAGATAAAACATCTCAGCTCAAGATGCAGAAGCTACACAGGATGAAAACCACGCTGATGATCTGTAATGACTGCTTAACAAAAAGGGAAACCCTCATATACACAATTTGTCATGGTTAATACATTGTGCTTCCCAGAGTGCCTTTCATTAAACTGGTAACTGCCTTCGGAGAGCAAGTGGAGAGAACGCAAAAAGTGTCATGCAACACATTTTGTGTCTGCACTGCATTGTCACCTATTGAAAATTGGAATCTGCCTTTTTACAAATGATCTCTCTCTGCATGATTGTTCATAATGGTGGGTTTACAGAGAGGTCATGATTCTTTGATTCTAAAATACTACATTGATCGTAATTTCACCAGAACGTCTGGAAGTGATCATGTTCGCTCAGTGATCAGGAACAATTTACTTTAAGGGTGATTTTTTTTTTCCTTTAAGGATTGGAGTGTGAAGAGAAAACTCAAAGATAGAGCTCACAGCTGTTCAAACTATCACTATTTTGATCACAGCAACATCAAGGCAAGCCAAACACTGATTATGAGCAACTCAAAGATTCTCATCTCAAGTGTTGATCCTCAATCGATATACTGTAGGCTCAGGGTGTCTACTGATGTGACTCTGGGCGTTTAGGTTCAGCTTTAATGTTGTCTACCAGCCCGGGCTTTGGCTGTGTGGCACCCTGCCAGGACGCCACCGGGAGTCAGAAGCACGGATCTGTCAGTCTGGGACACCGACTGATGGTTGTAATCTCCTCCCAAGCACACTGTCAGTTGGTCTATTCATTACAGGCAGATTCAGCCTAAGTCAGAGAAGACAGGTTTTATTTCTTTGAAGGTGGAAAGTCAGAAGAAAATATCTTTGTGACCAAAAATCACTATTTTAGTGCGAGACTCTGGTAATGATGGCCAATTTTTCAAATATATCTGTATTCTGAAACAAATGGCACATTTCACTAAGGGCCGAGCAGAAGCAAAAACAGCTCTTAAATATTTAGCGCGATTCTCCATCTGCTTTAAAACCCACTCCCTGCAGTGCTGCTAAGGACTTGGCTGCAAATGATTTACTGTTTACCTCTTCCTCACTCTTGGATCTTTTAAAATATTGTTCAAGGATCGTACTGCTTTATCTAATTAGCTACATTTTGATAAAAACGTAGTAAAAAGTTTACTATTGCCTGAAGGCTGCTCCATGATGAGCTGACACTCGTTGGTCTGTGGTGTATTCAGGTGCTGTGTGAACCTCGAACATAAACATTTCTTCATGGACTTTAATGAAATAATAACATTAAATTAATGTGCTATTACAAAAGCCACCATACAAGGAATTGGCGCATTACAGAGGCATGTCCTTAACCAGGAAAGAAAATAATTTAATATCTGGTCTGGCAGCAAAAAAAAGGAGTTTTCTCACTTGGATGTTGGTCTATAGTTATGTCTATAGCCCATTCAGATTTACTGATGTACCATCATCGAACTATCTAAGGTTGTGGGAATGTATCCTAAATCCAGTTTATCTATCCCAGAAGAGATTTTTAGTTTTATGTTTTTAACTTAAATACAATGGTTAATCTGCAAGGGAGAAAATGAGATATGGAGGAAGGAGCAGTGGCGTGTGGTCCATTAAGGGTGTTGGGGCGCCGCCCCTCCTGCATTTCCAATTGTGAAATACATATTTTAATGAAAGATCATTAATGTTATTGTTGTGTTGTGTTGTGTGTATACATTTAAGTTGCTCCTCTCACATAAATCATACATTACAACAGAAACGTGCGCTGACTAATAAAAAAGCGCTGCCTACAGTTTGTCTGTGTGCCGAAGGGCGCACTTATCTCCGCCCGACGGCGCTATGTGTGTAATATGTTCGGCTTTCCCTAGTGGCCCCTGATTGGTTGACACGGCACCAGAAAATAATTGAATCTGGGGCGGAAAATTTTCCGTCCAAGAAATGTTGCCAAATTGGGCGATTTTTCGCCCATTTAGGTGGCTGTGGGATGGTTTCATGTCAGCAAAAATTAGCTTGGGTGGGTTGACAAAACTTTAGCCTGATTTGTCATGGTGCAGATGTTTTTCTCATTTTTTTTCAATACTGATATTATTTTTTATAATTTTTATAATTACATTTTTGAACCAACCTGGCAGCACTGCCCAAGTAGCAAGAAGAAGTACTGAAACGGAGCGGAGGAAACCGACAGACAGACAGACAGAACACGTCACGTAGTTTGGTTTCTCTACGGCGGCCTGCTTGCGCGAGCATAAACAAAGCTTTAGCTAGCCTGCTTGCTTGCTTTTCGTGGTTGTAAATTGTCTGTGTGTGTGTGTGTGTGTGTGTGTGTATGTGTGTGTGTCAAACTCACACAGACAACAGAGGACAGAAGCAGTGCGCCTGTAAATGACACAAAACGCAGTATAGACTCTCAGCATAGTTTTTTTTAAGTGACAGTACGGCGGATAGCCTGCCAAGATTTAGTAGCCCCACCTAGTGGAAAAGTCACTCCACACCACTGGGAAGGAGGACAGACAGAGACAGCACATCTCTTTAAGTTGACTTGCAGCCCTCCTAAGTAATTACAAAGAACAAAGTTCTTCCATGGAGAGGTAGAGGTGGAGAGGGAGAGCGAGGTGGAAGCAGCCTGGCAATTATCCCTCGGGGGCCTCTCTAAGGTAAGCGACACAGACGCCATTTCTCAGTGAGACCATTCCCCAGCGATTGAACTAGTTTGAGTTGTGATGCCGCTGTCAGCGTTACGTACTGGGATCCAGTCTCCGTTCACACAGCTGAATTGCTAATATCG
The DNA here is from genome assembly GCF_043641665.1 of Enoplosus armatus. Classification (NCBI taxonomy): domain Eukaryota; kingdom Metazoa; phylum Chordata; class Actinopteri; order Centrarchiformes; family Enoplosidae; genus Enoplosus; species Enoplosus armatus. The sequence continues at coordinate 23,024,676 of NC_092184.1, read as the reverse complement.
TTGCCATGTGTGTGCATGTGCGCGTACCATCTGAGCGCGACCGTGTGAGCAGCATCTTTGGAGTCAGGAAAAGGAGAGCTTTTGTCCAGAGCTCATTACCCAGAGTGCACAGCAGCTAGACATTTCTGGCATTCAGGTCCCTGGCTAATGAAGTGCCTTGTCAGAGTGTATGCGTGTGTGTGTGTGTGTGTGTGTGTGTGTGTAGGTGTGTAGAGTGCCCCACTGAGGTATCACGTTTAATAGTACTTTCACAAACTATTTTATTGGAAAGTGTACACAGACACTACTTTTAAAAGCCTGTACAGAGACTGGATCAGGCTGGATCATGAAAATTATTCTTTTCCACCTCATTTTAAACAAGATCAGCCAACTGTCACTTCACTCTCAAGGAAATAATATCAACAACTTGAGTTGGGTTGATTGACGCCAAACAACTTTATTGCTGTAATGTTCTGTTCTAACAACGACAAAGACATTGATAAATGACTGTAATCACAAATGCCATATTACCCTACATAACACCCACAACATTTGAAGGACACTCCATTAATGCAGCTGCCTTTAAAATGAACTCCCAGAATAGGTGACAGCATAATTTCCATGTTGTCTCATGATTGCAGCATAGTTACATCACCAAATTTGTATTATACCATATTTATTCTCTTGTCAAACCCACACTGGACAACATATTCACAGTTGCCAATGGCAAGGTAAAAACCTGTCTGTCCTACAGCGATGACAGTGCAGTTCCTGGCCAAAAAAAAGGGAGAAATGCTGTTGCCTTTTCTTTTTTTTTTTCAAAACAGCTTCCCAGACAGAATTTTACATCTCTAAACGCCTAAGAAGAAGACTTCCAGAGGCTATGAGAGACATGCAGCCCTCCCTGTACAGAACGCAGTGGGCACAAAGTGATGTTTGCATTCTCCTGCCTGCTCTGACACGTGGGAGGGAAGTTAAGCGGCGGTGGTCTCCAAAATGAATGAGATGCCCAAGGCCTGCTCCTGGATAACGGTGATCCCGAGCTCACTGGTCCTGCCGCCACAAAACGTGTGTACTCGTGCACATCGGCATGTCTGCGCGTTGCTGTGATGTGTTTCAGCGCTTCGGGCCTTGTTATTCTGTCAGCTCAGAGAGGCACTTGAAAATGTCAGGAAAATGTCCCAAAGTGCACCAGATATATGCTTGTGATTTCCCTGCAACTGAATGCATGTTGAAATCATTTGTTCACAAGTATATCATACTGCCTTATGGGGGCTTGTTTGTACAAGTAAGAAGAGTGACGCGAGCAAACAGCAGCCAGAATGTCGAGTCTAATTTGATGCAAGAATTTTAATAAAGATGTTGACGAGGGAACTGATCGGAGGTTTCAAAGCCCGGATGGATGTTTTTATGTTTGTATCGATGGATGAACATATGGATGGAGAGAGAGACGGATGACTGAATGAAAGATAGACAGATACATACTGAGCTGAATGATGGGCTGATGATGGATGGATACTTTTGTTGTGTTATATTCGTACTGTTAAGTGTACTGACAGTTTGTGCTGCAACATTGCCTCGCTACACCTGGCACTCATGCTGCGCCGACAGCTGTTCATCCACCCATCATCTACATCTGACACAAGATATACGAGCTACAGCTAACCTCACATTATTATAAACTTAACAGAGTTACAAGCCAGTGTAGCTGAACATTCCCGCTTGGCTCTAATTAATAATGTTAGATTATGTTGCTGACAACACAGATGCAACAGGTGTTGGGAAATAAAATAAATGGAGCCTATGTGTATTTGTTTGTCTTGTACATTACTACATATATTACAGTTATGCCTGAGTTAGAATGTATGTGTATATATTTGCATGTGTTGGTAAGTGATGTTGCATAACAGTTTGAGAGATTAAACTTTATTGACCCTTATGAGGAAGTTCATTGACTCATTACAGCATTACAGAGCTGAGTTACAAATCAAACTCTGGTATAGAGACAGCACAGAGCAGATCATAAATAGAAAGACACATAAATGAAGGTAAAGTAGCTCTTTAAATCCAGTAACATTACAGTTACAAGGATATTAGCACTAACCACAGGTATGCAGTGCAAAACAAAGGCATACCTGCTGCATGGATGTGCAAATGTCCCTCAACTATGTACATAGACTCACAGATAGAGGTAGCACAATATCACAATGTTGCATATAAAGAGGAACTATGTGCCACCCACACTACTAAATTTCAAAATAATACTCCATCGATTCAGCAATGCACTCCTATAACATTGTTGGACTCACAATGGACAGTTAAAAAAAGAAATATGGTATTTTTTTTATTTTTATTCCATTCTTCTTCTTTCTCAAAACCTGGCGAGTAAATGGTAAATGGAATGCTTTTCTACCTTAGAAAAGCACCGTACAATTTGCCTCTCATTATTCACCTATTCACTCACTCACGCAACCGAGCTGCCATGCAAGGCACCGGCCTGCGCGTTGGGAGCAACTTCAGGGTCAGGAGAAGCATTGAGCTGGCAACCCTGTGACTAGTGAACGGCCTGCTCTAACTCCTGGACCACAGCCGCCCTAGCGTCTAACGTAGCCTGGAGCCGCTAGTGTCCAGCAGAGAGGCAATTCATCAGATTACACACAGCTCGCTCTGGAAACAGACTTTGACTTGTAAAATCAGTGGCCGCCCCCTCAAAGTCCAGTGACCTGGGCACTAGTTAGATGACAGACTGCATGGCAACTATAAATGTGTGGCACTCACAGGGTACTGTACAAGGTACAAGGTTTAGTATTGTTCCTGTTTGTTTGTTTCTAACAAAGCAAATCACAAACTATAATAGGGTGAGTTCAGGTTGTGCAAGTTAAATATAAAGCTTAAGTCCCTTTTAATGCCAGTTCAAATCAAATTTAAGACCATTTTCATTCCAAAGTGAGCCTGAAGATTAAAAAGAGAAAACAGAATACATCTCTGCAAACACAGAAATTCTCATCAGAGGAGTAAAGCGAAGACAAGCCGCCATGTTTTTAAGACCTCTAAAACCAGATCTCACAAGGCACAGCCAACTACTGAACAGTATATGTTGGCAGGTTTTCATTATGACGGGCTGTAGCTCAAATCACCCACTGTGTGCAGCAAGGCTCTCGCAATACAAATGTCACACAATCACAAAAACAACATGCTTCTCCAAATTCTGGTCCTGGGTGCTCTGCCTAAGACTGTACAGATAAACATTACCAGCTGAGGAGGTTATTTACATCCCTGTTTGTTTATTTGCCTATTAGTCTAAAATGGCTCAGTTTTCAGTGGAATGTGGTGGAAAGATGGAAAAGAACACGTATCAGTTTTTGTGAGTATCCAGGGAAATATAGGCATATAATGCACCTTACATTTTGGCTGTTAACTCCTGAACTGTAACATGATCAAGCAAACTTCTGACATGAATTCCTTTGTTCACAACACATCTTTTAGTATTGGTCATAACCATTACTGCCATTCTTTTTAGCTGTCTTTGAAAATAAAACGCACAGCCATGCTTGAGGCAATTCTGCATACGCCAATTGAAGCTAATTACAATACAAATGTGGAGTAGATGCTGTTAGATACTTTCAGATAGATGCTTTTTGCTTCTTCGAGATTCCCTCTTATAATACTCACTACCACTCATCTTGTCAGCTGTCTTGTTGCTGTCTTCATCTTTGCTTAGATATTCAAAACACTTGCCTGAGTCTATCGTCCCAAACGTTTAGTTTTTTACATCCCATGTGGCAAATGTTCATCATAGTCTGGCACATAAAAGAAAATGTATTCATAATGTGGATATATAACCATGGCTGTGTGTGTGTGTGTGTGCGCGCGCGTGTGGGTGGTTAAAGCAGGATAAAGCTTTGCATTCATCAACAATAAAACTGAGTGAGTGAGTTGGGTTGACTGACGCAGATTAAAGCCACAGAGCCACATTTGGGAGTTTGTGCCTTCTAAGGGAATCTGCCAACTGTGGATAGTAGGGCTTCAAGTATGCATATGAGGATCTTTTAACAATACTGAAACCCTCTTGACAGAGTGTAAGTCTCTCTGTCGTTCCCCATTGCCGTCTCCATCATGACTTCTCCCCGGCGCATCCCTCTCCTCCCAATAATCCCCCCCTTCCCTTTCTCTTCCTATCACTCCCCCTTTGTTGTCTTAATCATCACTCTTCTCTGGTGAATTCCTCCTCCTCCAACTCCCTCTTCCCCTCGTTGTGATGTTGGGGCTGTAGCCCGTGGACCCGTCGGAATAAACACAGCATCCTTCTATCTATCTTGCCACAGGCCATTCCCTTATCCCCACTAGACAGGACTTAGGGGAAAGATGCCGCCAACAAACAAATGTTCCGCCCGCCTACGGACACAAAAACACATTTGCATGGACACACACACACACACACACACACACACACAGACTAAACTTTTTAACACTCTGCCTAAGGACAAGCAAACTCTTGTTTTAAATCTTTAAGGTTTAACATAAAAGTCATTTCATGTACACGATTCAACTGATAATCTCCTTGCGCTCTCATTTTGATAATTTGTTTGTTTGCCCAATATGGTTTCTGCATTGTGCTGCGGTCTTTAATGAGCCAACAGTATTAGTTATCCTTTTGGATTCAATTTGAGGGAGCAATGAGCCGTAGTTAAACCCAATGAGTGGACACTTTAATGCGTGTTTGTGTTGTTATAAAAATATCATCATCGTGGAGCCAACAGTTCACGTTATTATTGACGACTGTTTTTTGATGTTTCTATTCCCTTCAACTTGCTGGTAACTTTAATAAAAGAAAAGTGCTGAACTGCTATAGTTGTTATTACTGACAATGCAAGCTTGTGTCGACTGGCACATACGTTGGCCTACACAATCGAGCATCTAACATGAATAGCTCATCAGCCTCTGGATAACTTCAGAGTCTTTCTTATATTCTTTGTTTTCTCTCCCGTTGGCTCTGCATTTGACATCAATCAGACTTTACTCTTGGCAAGCTCATTTCAAACAGTGTGGGAAGAAAGTGGGACTTTCTTCTGCTCTTTAGGGAGGGGGAAATCTCTCTCTCCCTCTCTTTGCTTGTCTCTCTCTCTCTCTCTCGCTCACACACACACACACACACACACACACATAGACAAGAGATTAAAGCATTAGGGTTTTCAGCATTCAGTGCCAGAACATGATGATCCTGTTTGTTCCAAAAAAATGGCAACAAAAAAATTAAAAGTTAGATCAATACGAGTGGCACCACCCCTGTTGGCCTCCTCTTCTCATGCTCTTCCACTTTCTTTACTCCCGATCATCCATCAACACTCCTACCCCTAATGCCAGACAAGAATGCCAATATTGATTTCCAAAGCCCTGAACATCTTTTATGTTCAATGCCAACCTTTTTACGATACTTGCACATGGCAACTATGGTCAAGGTCAGGTACCGTAAAGGACCAGGTTATTGCAAATAAACTGTGCTTAATGTATTTGGATTAGGCAACCCAAACTCTGGTCTCCTACATGCCCATCCACCGTCCTGACCTCCACACTCCTACTTTCCATCTTGCTCCATAAGAGGCACACTACTTTCTCCTTTGACACTGGATGTAAATATGTGCAGGACTGTCCAATATGAATGTAATAGTAAGGATACTAACACACACAACTTCTTCTCTGCCCCCTAAAAATGTGATCACTGTGTGTCTCAATCCTTCTCCCTCAGCCTATATTATTCCTGATGCATTTAAATGGCTTTGTTGCTGGCCATCATGGTGATCTTTCATGCAGTGGCCTCGCTCCCGGGCTGTATCACTGCTTCTTCCTCACTCACACAAGAGGTGTGAGGTGCAGCTCCTCCGCCTCAGGTACAGGTACAGCGCAACTTAATGTGCAGCACAAAGAAGAGGAAGCTCTGCTGAAGGGTGACTGCAAAGCGTTATCAGCCTGGGACCTTTGATGACAAGAGGAGGAAGTGACGGAGGGAGGTGGAGGGTGGAGGTGGGGGGGTTACTGTTTCAGTGCAGGGTAAACGATGGAGGGGACTGAAAGATGGTAGACTTTCAGAAGAGGGGTAGAAAGCAAAGTGCGAGGGATGGATGGCAGAAGAAACAGCAAAGGGGAGGTAGATGATGGATGGAGAAAGGTGGAGGAATAGAGATAAGTGAGGTAAAAGGCAACTAACAATTGGAGGCTTTGATTACAAAGGGTTGTGACCGAGTGTGTAGGTGTTTGCATGTGCGTTATTGTGTGTGAGTGAAACAAGTGAGCCCACTTCACCAGACGGAACAAAGCAGAGGACAGAACTCTTGTTGTCAGTGACCGAGTGAACTCAGTGGTGGGCTCAACACTGAACAAACCTGTGTGTGTGTGTGTGGGGGGGGGGGGGGGGGGGGGGGGGGGCTACATGTGTGCAAGTTCCAAGCACACATTTTGAATTCATAAGAGGGCTAAACCTCTATTCCTTGTTGCAGGCATTAGTGAACTGACGGTGTTACAATATGATTACACACAGAATACGAAGTGTTTTTCTCAAACACTGTTTGCTGAGACTGTTTCCTGGATAAATACATTACTCGCCATTTAGGAGATTATGGTTTGTTTTCAGCAAACAGATTGAAACTGTGTACAGGGAAAAGGGATGGTAAGATGGCCAAAAGCCACGACAGATAACCATAACCCCCTTGTGTGCCAAGGCATAAAACAATTAGGCCCTGTGTTTTTAAATGTGGATGGACTCGTTTTACCACATGTGCATCTCTAATGAGAGGAAGAGAGAGGAAGGCTGAATCTAGTGAACTCCTCTCTACACTCCTATCATTGCACAGATCTGCTGTACCAAGAGTTGAACAAAGATCAGTCTCTTTTCCGTCTGGTATCCAATTCCATCTGGTGTCACCAAATTACTGTAACTCACACACAAACCCCCAAAAAGACATCACATATTGGAGAAAAAGTTTCTATTTGACGCTAGAGACAACAAGCTGGGGTAGTGCTACCTAATCTAATATACTAATCTAATCTATATTTGTATGCGGATCATACAAAGTTAGGTGGCACTCTTCCTTGATTTATTCCAAACATAAACATGAATATAAAATGAATCTTTTCCTCTGCATCTCAAAGTGTTTTCTAGGGCCTGGCGCTTGTTTCGAAGTGACACTTAAGTTAAATATCAGTGAAGGACACAAGGTATAGAAGGGCTGGGGACAAGTGGTGAAACTAATTCCTCCACCTTTGGGACACACTTGTTTTCCATTTCCTGTTGATATGGTGCATCTTCACTGGCAAACAGATGGCGCGGCCTTTGCTGCATTTGACTTTTGATTTTACATTTGACAAATCTGATAGAGAAAAGTATTTCAGCTTTTTTGCATCTCCGGCATACGATGATTCTGGGAAATGCATTTTAATGTCAATGTAATTCCACATTTAATTGAAACATTGAGGCATTTTAAATAGATTACCTGACGTGTCCTTTTTCTTCAATTAATTTTATGACTGATTGTGTTTTATTGTTCATTTTCATCCTGATTTCACTGTAGCACTGATAACTTTCTACATTTATTCTGTGAGCTAATTTGCATTTTGGCCAACATTGATTTTTACCTACAAACCATGTAGAATGATGTGTCTTTAAACCAACACTGTTTATTAAATTAACGCTTTGTATTACTTACACTTATAACTACACTTACTGATGCAATGTATTGAGTAATACACTAGCAAATGCTACGATGTACCCCAACTGGTGGCTTAAATACCAGTTCTCTCCCCCTGTGCTTGGTATTGGTAGATGACTTGCCACGATCATGGTTAACTCTGGCTTTTAGGCCCCCAGTTTAGTGACCTTTGTTTCCCTGAACTGACCTGAGGGCTAAACACCTTCTTGCCCCCACTGGGTTCTGCCCCCACTGGGTTCTGTCCATTCAGAACTGAGACTGAGGCTGAATGCCCCCCTGCTTAGGGGCTGGTTTGGGACCTGACGTTTCATTGCACCAGAAGCCGCATCATTTCCAGCACCTGCCTGTTAAACAGCTGTTCAGAGGAGAAAATTTAAAAGCTTAATGGCCAAGGCTCAGTTGGAAAATTCTGTCATATACTACCTTGCACCAATCAGGACTAACATTATTTAAATCAAAGTCTGGTGACAGTGATGGGGTTGTCTACTTCTGTTTTCAATCAATTATGATCAAACCAAACCCACACAGTCATAATAATAATACCTGTCAAAACAGAGGAGAGGTTTTTTCAGTACTGCTGTCCATTTCCCTACAATTGATTCCAGGCTGCATGCAATGAATTGCATGAGCGAAATTGACTTGCCTCAAGAGGAAGCAATGGTCCTTGATAGCATGGGGCTTCAAATGTACCTACAGATGTTGTTTTTCTACACCTGAACCCTGAAACCATATACCTAGCTGCAACACCTTCTGCTCTGTATTCACACCCACTACAGGCACTTCTCCAGGGTGACGCCTACAGAGAGAAAATCTCTTTGACATATTACAGCACCACTAAATGCCACAGAGAACGTGTCTTCTTCTATTTATCCCATATTGACACTGAATGGCAAGACAAAGGTTCTGTTTAACTTTTAAAGCCGTGATTTTTTTTCAGCAAAAATGTTAAACTGAAATGGCAAGGCGGCTGGAGAAAAAAGGGACAACATTTCAGGAAGCAAAGACAAAAGTTTGTGACCAAATGAAATTGATGAAATTGCCAAAATCCTAAAGAAGAATTCCTATCTGTGGTCACACCTTTGAGGTTTGTCTCACATCGATTTCTGCTATTTAGTTAAACAAACTGGGTTTTCCAATAGCATTTGAGAGACCTGTTACTGTGTATCCTGCACTACTGTGTTCAAATCAAAGTGTGAGGATCAGTGTGCCCTGCAGTAGCTGGAGAAGTGTGCATCCAGTGGAGAGCATCCAGCCTCTATGCCTTGCTGAGTTAATTGCAGACATAAATTAAGTCCTGAAAAACACAGCGCAGGTTCCAGCTGACGCTCACTTCCTCTGTGTGGTTGCTCTACCGCAAAAGCCAGCGGCGTGTTTTGGTATGTGTGTGTGTATGTCTGCGTGTGTGTGTGCCTACACAGCACTTGCGGCTAGCTCAAACATTATTAAGTGACGGTGGGTTGGAAGGCACGTCAGCTGGACGATGGAAAACAGCTGTTCAATTTCACACTTCCTCCCGCTCTCTGTACCTACACTCCCTTTACCTTCCCACTCCCCATATCCCCTCCACCTCCATATCTGTCCAAACCTTATGCCCTCTCTTCCCGTTGAATATACAATGGTGCCTTTCAGACAGCAGCCTCTTAGGTCTTTCAAACCCTCTAGAGGGACACACAAACTCGTGCACACACACACAAAAATACAGCTTGTTCTGACCCAGACCACTGGGCTGAGCCAACATTTCAATTATTTATCACAACTCTCCTACAACACACACGGGCCGTCCAGCGGAGGGATTGAGCGGGTTGTCGCCACAACAACAACAACAGTGATGAGTTCTTGTTACTCGGCTCAGCGTTTTTCTACTAATACAACAAATTGCACTTCCAGTACCACGGGGCTGAGAAGCATTACGTGTCATCATTCAGTGGAGCTCTTTCCCCTCCTTTTCCTTGTTCCGCTGTCTGTCTTTCTTTTTTTCTTTCTCACACACACACAAACACACACAGTATGAAGAGCCGTGTCCCAAGCTCAACTATCCTTACAGTTACGTACAGGACCTGCACTGAATTGACTTCAGGTGAGGGACACATATTTCACAATGGCTTTTTTATGCCTTTTCACATGACACACAACCACTTTCTGCAGCACATACTTACACAGAAACGGAAGTTCATTCGTGCTTTGACAAATCAATACCCCTACAAAGAATGTACGATTCGTTCTTAATGGGCACAAATGAGTGAACTAAGAGAACTTGTTGCATTCATCGATTTTCTCTTTCTACTTTGAATTTTCTTTTAGGTATGGAATTCACAAGTGCTTCAGTCCTGGCGTGTGAGTCATGTACAGATAATGTGATCATCTCCACAAGGGGAAAAAAGACCCTGAAATCATGATGCCTTAAGTATTTAAATATGATACAGAACTAATGAAATATATAACTAAGACAAACTTTATGCAAAATTAACATTCTGTTCACCATGTCATTATCATCATGGCTTGCCAATTTACTGCCGTATTTTGGCACAGCAACACATACAGGTCAGTCGTTGTTAAAAATGACTCACTCTGACGGCTGCCTCAGAGTCTTTATGCACGTCGCTGTCCAATATCATCATCTGTTGCTTCTGACAGTGTAACATCAGCTACTGTAGGCTATAATATTCTCTAATATCTCTGTCACAACCCCCTTGACTGCCTCTCATTGTAATCATGGCCCGCTTTGCTTTAAAAAGACGTTTTCCTGTACAGCATCAAACTTCATGTCAAACTTGTCCCTCTTTATTTCTGTCCCAGTACAGCGCTGCTCTGGTGACACGTCGTTGACATCGTTCTGATATTATTTTCCAATTGTTTTGGGACACTGCTACATTTATTTGCTGATTTCCGACAGCAGGACTTGAAGCTCTGCAGTGTGAAATCCATCTTTTTACTCTTTGGTATCATTTTTGTGAATGAAACTTGTCCATAAACAGCCAGCGTTACATGGCAGTTTTAAGGTCGTCGATTATGCTACTGGTGAAATCTCACAAACATGCACCTACTCATGAACAGGTGACATTCATCAGGCTGAAACGACAGATTTACGACAAGTTTGTGCAGTTAAGAGGGTCTGCTGAATCTGACTTTGAATACCAGTATGAGCAAACCTCAAAGGGAAAAGTAAGAGATTTAGGAAAAGAATATGTAAGTGTTCTTGCATGAGACCCAATATCACTTCCTCTCTCTTACTGTCAAACACACATACACTCACTCACACACACACACACACACACCTAGGTGTTGTTGCCTGTGCCCAGCTCATGGTATTTCGTTATCTGAAGATGGGGAAAACAGAGAAGAGCACAGCGGCAGTTACCCGAAGATGACCTCATTTACCTCAACATGACCTGCCTTCAATTGCTGCTCTCGGCCTTTGATGCAACAGATAAGCAACATCAACGCGCATATGTGCTTATAAAGACATAGACACAGGCACATTGACACCTGGGCCTCAGCTAAATTGACTCAATCTAAATGGATTAAAAAAAGAAAACTGCCCCAGAGGCAGTGTCAGCGAGTTCAACCTGCTCAGAGAACAGGCAGTGTGAGCGATAGAAGGAGGACGTGAGATAGAGGGATATATACAGACAGAGTAAGTGACATGTATTGTGCATCATAACATATTCTTTTCAGTTGTGAGGAAAGCTTGTTTCCAAGATAGCATGGGCTCAGATTTCGTGTCCAATTTCCAGCTAGCCTTGAGGAAAAGTGAGGAGTGCAGGACCGTCGAAAGTGATCAGACGCCCGACTCTCAACAAATCTACTGAATGAGGCTCCATTCAGTCTCGGCTCAAAAATCTCATTATGCGTTACACATCATGTACAGTTTGCTGTTATTGATTGGGCTTGACTATTACAGCGGCACCAGCGTTGTTCATTAGGCAGTCCCAAAGAAACACATCCAAGGATTTCCAAGTGTGCTTTACACCGATAACGGTGCACATAAGGTCTGACGCTATCGGAATCATAATAGAGATTTACAGTTTGAAGTCATAAAAGCAGGAAGTGAGTCAGCACGTTTGATTGGCTCCTTCGCCAGATTTCTAAAGTTATTTTTTTCCACCTCACATTAAGGAAATAAGGTCAGTGGTTAATACGTGGCTGAAAGAGTTCTTTTCTGAAATAAATTATGCTATGACTTAAAGTGCATTTGTGATTATTGCCTTCTAACATAAAGCTGTTGGCAACCAGGACTATTAATTCCACCCAAAGGAGATGCCTCCTGTCCTTGGAGACTCTGCACCTCCCGGACACATTTGTGTTTTCCTAGTTCGGTTCAGTTCGAACTGTCCTCTATTATAAAACTGTCAAGAAGCAACAGCAGGGAGTGAAATAGTTTTTAAGGGAATAAGAGGAGTGGATTTGATTGGTCATGATTGCCTATAGCCCCTAACACACCCACTGATGATGAAGTTCTCCAGTGCATCACGAGTCTGACTTCACATCATGCACCGGTGGTTTACAGAAGCAGTTCTTTTCATCCATGAAGCGAGGATGACGTGCAAATAAAGACCTTGTACTGATTGTCTTGCTCTCTCTCTACGGTTGTAGAGTTTGTGTACATGTTGTTCCAATGCTACATCAGGAAGTTCCATTATTTGTGGCTGTGTGGCCACACCTCAAGTCACTTTCAAGATAGACTCCAAGACGCAATGTCACACCCTGAAATCAACCCAACTCTCCCCAGAGAGGTGTTAGAAGTATGCCATCCATGACAGCAGCCTTACATCAGCTGGGGATCTCTTTGTTATGTCCCTGGTAGAGAGTCTGGCTGCTGTTTTTCATATGATTTATTCACTTTTATCTTTTTTGAGAAAGCCGCAGAATATCTAGCACTGAATGTACTGCAGATGTTAAAGTAACTATGTCTTTGAAGGGAAAACAAAAAGAGAGCCTAATCCAAGTATATCATTTCAAAGATTGCTTTTCTGTTGTGCTCTCCCAAAGAAAGTTCAAATGATCCCTCTGCAAAGCTTGACCTCTTAACCAACATCTACTGCCACACCACAACTCAGTGTTTGCTGTGCATTGTTGGTTTTGGAGGCTCCAAAAACATTTCAGATGTAAGAATAGATTCACTGGAGCAAGAAATGGAGAGCAGAATTGAAAACTCTTCCACTGTTTCGAAATGTGCACATTCCTATGATTCAAGACTGGAACTGCTTTCAAAACGCTGATAGCCTGATATTAATTTTCTGATTCAGTTTGTCATTCACAGCAATGCTCTACCTTTACAGAATTAGATGTCTCTAGAGTTGAAATTGAATGGGACTAAATGAGCTGACAATATCTTTAATTATTGCATTTACTGTTAATAAGCAAGCCATTATGAATGAGAACACAACAACGGATTTGGTGTTTTATTGTAGCACTCACATTTGAATCAGTGAAAATACACATTATTGAGATTAATACATTATTTACAACCACAACCAAATCCACAAATCGCCAGATTTCACTTTTACTGATAAGCATACCATCTACAGTTATAAATATCTATTGTACAACTAAATAGCCAGTATGTTTTTGATGAGGACAGTCGACAGTCCTGTTTCATAATTCTGCAATATATCAGCATTGGAAAACGCACATTTTTCCAGTGCTGTTTTGTTGAAGAATCCCCATGTCTCCACATTTCCTCTTTTGAGGGGACCACTGGGGGAGCTTATCATCAAATACCATTTGCCTGTTTCATGTCTCCACACAATTAGATAAAATACTACTGAAGGCTTGTCATTGCATAATTAGATTACGATTCTTTAATTAAGAAATCAAATATTCTTAGACAGATTTAATCAATATCAAACACCAGCTTGAGTCACTGTCATATGTTCAGAAAGCTGATTACGCCACAGTGTCGTCACTGGTTTCCAGTATATACAGCGGCCAGTATAATCAGGAATATTTGTTAGAAGACCTGCGACAGTACGTGTAATCATGCACAGGCAGTGGGTACACTATTTTTTTTTTAAATTACAGCTCTGATGTCAATGCTTCAGCTTGAATCATGGAATCCTACAATATTTTCACATCCAAAACTAAGTGAAGTTTGACTGCACACTGTGAAGCCTAGTCATAAACTACGTGTATCTTTTCACGTTCTAAACTACTGTACGACCTTCCCACACGTGGCAAGTATTTAGCTCGTGTTGAACTAGTTTTCACTTGTTGAGTACATTAACATTTGTATGTCATTGGACTATAAGAAAGATTTGGAAGTTTTAGAACTTCTAAAAAGTTCCACAAAGGGAGACTAGGTTGAAACACGAGAGTGAAAAGATAAACTTCAATAATTTACCGTGAAGTAAAACATGAATGTAAATTGTGTCACATAAAGGACATGGTAACATCAAAGAGAAAGAACATCAAAGAGAAGAACCCCTCGGTTCCTGCAGGCATATTTCATCTAACTGAAAAACAAAGATAGCATAATGTTGCTGGGAAGTTTCCGAAACTGTGAATTTTGAAAATGGCCCCGTGTAAAAAGCATGATACTCAAATGCCAGTAGTGGCCTCGAAGGATAAAACAATAGTTTTTATTTCGTATGGTGATGGACATCAATCTTCTCTTGTGATCATATCAATTTCAAATCATGGGCTGCCAATATTTTCTGTATCACCCTCCGCACACAAGGAGCTTAGAAGCATCAGCACTGTGCAAGTTAACCTGTGCAGAAATCGTGCACATCCTTAATGTTATCATATGTTATTATGATATGCAAAATAACACTTTTGCTTATCAAATACAAATCCTTGGTTTCCTGCTCTGAGCACAACAAAGAAAAAATCTTTTGTCTGGTGCCTCTTTCTTCCCTAAAGACACATAATGACTGTAGTGTTGTCGATTTTGCAGCATGACAGAACACTGCACATATCCAGTCAAGACGAATGTGTTTAGAAATGTATGGGTGGCATGTAATACACCATGGGACTTTACATTTTTGAAAAACCTCACACAGTTCATCTCCCTCTCGTCTGTGACAGTGAGGATTCAGTGTTTTGTCACTGGGACCGCAATTGTACTCAACAGACTAAATTAAACTAAGTATGTCAGGCATCCTGGATGTGAATGCTCCCCATTGTACAGTCGGTCATTATCAGCCTGGCCCTGCAGGCACATCACTCGGCTGGCACGGAGATCTAGTCCTGCCATCAGCTATGCAGAAAGATGTGTCAGGCTGGCAGACACATACCTGCACACAAGCACACTTGTTGGCTCAAAGTACAATAGTGGACAAGAGTTTCAATTATTTAGACTGGCCAAAGCAGCAGCTTCCACCCGCTCTCTAACTGGCTCGTGGGCATGCAAATGCGCACAGCCGCCCGCACCCACACTAACACACACACATTAATTCAGTCTCTCTACCCCTCATCCTTCAAAGTGACAGAAAACAAGTCAGTTGTTTCAGAGTTGATCTGCGGCAAAATCATTCCTTCATCACACATGCGACTGTATTGCCGCTTGCTTCTTAATAGAGGCCATATGGACACGAGGGCCGGGGGGCTGGGAGGGCTTGGCCAGCAGTGAGGCTTCACAGCTGTCCTCTGGCAGCATCCAACCCCCCTGCTGGTAGGCCACCATCATTAAAGGGCCTAGTGGATAAAGGGGAGCATCTCTCCAACCCCGGGGTGAGTAATCTATAATGTCCACTGCCTGACAGAAAGACCGCATCCAGGCGGACAGAGGGAGCAGGGAGACATGCAGAGGCCGACACACACATATGTAGACAAGCACATAGGAGACGTGTGGAATATGGTAAATGGTGAATGGTCTCCACTTATATAGCGCCTTTCAACCTTAACGGTTCTCAAAGCGCTTTACAGTTCAGGTCTCATTCACCCATTCACACACACATTCACACACACATTCACACACACATTCACACACCGATGGAGGCCGAGCTGCCATGCAAGGTGCTGGTCTCCATCGGGAGGTTCAGTGTCTTGCTAATATGTCAGCTTTTATGTATGTCTGCACACACACATATACACTTTACTTCACACTATACTTTAGACAATTCTTTTAATCAAAGATTCTGTGTAATTCACTCTAAGATTAAGTATTTCAGTGTTTTTAATTGCAGGATTTGAAATAAAGAAACATTTCTATCACAAACAGCTAACTTAAATATTAAATATTGTTTTTAACGTGTGAGTTTTGTTGCTATCTTAACTGCAATTAACTGTCCAAACTTGTTCTGGTGTGTCAATACAAAACCCATTAGCAGAGCCAGGTACTGGAGACTGCACTGCATTTACACCCACATTAGTTCCACGGTTTTGGTTCTGACTAGAACACAAACAGTAATTACTGAAGATCTTTTCGAACAGAATCCTGATTCAAGTCAGCCATGACACTATTTAATGATTCTTTGGGTATTAGCTGTACCTCCCATCCTTGCATACCGAGCATTCAACACACTGAGGATGAACTGTCACGTTACTGTATACCGGTAATAATACCATCAGCATCAACTTTACCATTCGGAATGCTGCACATAATTTAAACACCACAGTCTCTGAGATACCAATTTCAGATATTTTGTCACATACTTTTATGGAATAATACGTTAAATCAAACATGAGTAAACCGTTTTGAAAGACCAGCCCATGATTGAAAAAACACAAAACCCTATATGAAGCTAAGAAATTAAATAAGCAAATCTCATAGTGTGTGTCTAGCTTTTTACAGTAGCTGCATTTATTGCCATTTTTATGTAAGGAAAATGCCTAAAAGCACAAATCAATACTGTTATATCTATTTATCTTTTCTAGAAGCCACAATCATGCTGCCTAATTCACTTTTTTATGCATATCAATGGCACTATATTTCCCTGGCGCACACAAATCACTCCAGTCAGTGTTACAGAGCTACAGCATTTACTGATTTTGTAGTGGCTCCCTGTGCTCCACCAGACTGCTCTGATCAGGTAAAGGAGACACAAGTTACAAACAACCAGCTGGGTTCCGATCCTTAGAGGAGCGCTGCGCCGATTGTCAACCTTGTTTTCCATGAATTAGTCATAAGGGTGTCATGTCGATAACATCCACAATGTGTGCTGAAGTTCTCCGCTTCACTGTAGTCAGCTGTAGCAGCCTAGTTTACTTTTGCCAACCACTGACGTCAAAACATATCAGTGGAGAGCTGAAGAACAACAAGGAGAGCTTGGCTGAGAAGCATTTTTGTTTTTCCGTCTCTGCCTCCAGGGAGGCATCATACCCTTCAGTCAGCTGTTGGATTTGAGACATTTTGGACAGACTAAATAGCTTCCCAGTATATACTCAGAGAGCACATTATGGATTACTTCATACTTCATAGCATGCTGTCAGAGTTGAAGGCTACCGGCAGGGAACGTCTTGAAGAAGCCCGAGCACCTCTTGACCATTAAAGTTGGAGCGGCCTTGCTAATCTTGAATTGACACCCAACTAAAATCAGTTTAATGCAACCACAACATTTTATATTATGCAATACAGCACAATGAATCAGTATAATACAATGAGATAAGCCTGATAAAAGCATTGCACTGTGAGAAGACCTTCAGTGCTCCCTTTATCAAGGAGTGGATACATTTTATCTGGAAAATCAGACATTAGAAAGCTGCATCACCAGCCCCTAACATGGCATTTAAAATAGTTAGCATAGAGGGATACAGTATGACATCAGTAGATTGAAAACAGGACTGCCAGCATTCTGATGCTTTGGTAGTGTAGTGTATATTCTAAAAAGCTCGGCAGCCATCTTTTTGAAGATATCTTAAAATTGTCACTGCAATGCATGACTGTCTTTTATGAGAAGATTTGCACTGAACTGTGGCACTGTGCAAAAAGCTCTTTTGATCAACTAGGAACAAAGTCAGTAGGATTGCCCCTGGTGGCATTAATTTTACTGTCAAGACAGAGAACTGTTTGGGTTGAATTTTTTTTCCCCCTGTTAAAGAGTTTTTTTGGGGAGTTCTTTTCAATTCCCAATACAACCGGATGGAGGGCTTAAGGACAGAGGGTGCTGTGTGCTGTACAGATTGTGAAGCCCCTTGAAGAAAATTTAGGATTTGTAATATTGGGCTATATAAATAAAATTGACTTGACTTGAGAATGACTAAAGTGCAGAAAGACTAAGTGCATAAAACAGTGTGGGTCAACGCTATACTGGGTTAAGTTTACCCAGTACCAATGGGTTGTTTTGACCCAGTATTAGTGTTATTTTTATATTACTGCTGGGCTACTGGATATTAATGGGCAATGGTGCTGAAAAGATAAGTAGACTGACAAAAACCACAACTATTTTAATAACCAATTTGTCTGAGTCATTGATTAAGCAAAAATACCAAACGTTCTCTGGTTCTAGATTCTCAAATGTGAAGATTTGCTGCTTTACTCTGCATTCATTGAATATCTATGGGTTGTTAACTGATTGGACAAGACATTAGAAGGTATCTAGGAAATTGGGATGTGCGTTTTTCACTGTTTTAAGACATTTTTCAGACTGAGTGATTCATTGAATAATTGAAAACCAAAGTGAAATAAAAAAAAAAACTCATAACTATATCCACAGCCACCACAGCCAGGCAGAGCAGCTGCGGCCGTGCTCACAGCCAGTGGCTGTATACTGTCGGAGCTCGGCCTTTTGAAAGGAGTAATGAGCAATAAATGCATAATGTAAAGTGTCACATCATCTCTCCTTTCTGTAGTGTGTGCAGAGCATTTCCCTGGCAGTGTATCCTAACTGGATTGGACCAAGACACTAACTGTTCCGATCGGTCGGAGGAATGCGAAAGTAGTTCCGAAAATAAAAATGTGACACTACATTAAATTAATGAATAAAGGGAAGACTTGAGGAAGCAGTTCATTTAATTTTGTGAGAGGCTGCTGCACCTGTTGCATCATGAGGCCTTCACAATGCCCTTGCAACATAGCAAATCACATTTTGGCAGTACCACATGACAGAGAAACAATATGGAAGTACAAAAAGTCATCAAGATAATTAAACTGACAGGGCAGAACTCTCACCTTTCAAATGCTGTCGGTGGTTGAATTATATTTTGTTCATGCTGCAGAAGCTGTATGAAACCTTCCCTCCACAACAGATCAATAGGCCAACACACAAATTATAAGAAACTGTACAAAATATTATAGGAAACCATCTGGTTCGTATTGGTATTTGGCTGGTCTTTAAATAATACTAATGACCAGGCAAATATCATCATTGAAAATGATGAAAAAATACATTAAGAGCAGATCAAATGCAATGCAATGCTTGAAAGATAAGCCCATACAGAAGGGGTCATAGCTATATTACTCTGTAAACAAGGCACCATAGAACAATGGAAATGCAATAAAGAAAGAAAGCATAAATCACAGGAAGGCAGGTTAGATAAAAGTACAAAGCTGAAATAAATGTGCATATAAACACCAAAAACTCAACTTTACCTTTACATTGCAAAAGATAATATAAAACACTTATACACGGTACTGTATAATTTCCCCCTGGGACTCAAATTATTTCTGACACACTAATATAAGCATTTTAATAATAAGCTATTTTCTAGTGTTTATTTACACCTCATGCACAGTGGAAAGGATAAATCAGAGAATCAACAGAGATTTGAATTTTCTCCAAACAATGGAGCGTTAATAGTGATGAGTCATGAGTCAGACATAGAGGGAGCAACACAGAGAGGTGGGGAAGTGGGAGGGTAGCATTTAAATATTACCATCATCCATAATTAATTTGGAGAATTCACAGGCACATATAATCCCTCAACCTGCAAACACACGCACACTCACAGTCAAACTCCACAAGGTAAATCCCTCCGTTTCTTCGACACCAGTTAGAGGTCATGCAGCCCTCAGTTAGCCTGTCAGGGTGCATTATCACTGCCACAGCTCTAACATGTTTCTGATGTAGCGTATGTACACATTTTTAGATCAGTAATGGTGCTGCCGATTTGTAACTACTGCATGAGTACTGAGCAACAATGTTTCTAGGAATAAGGTGCAATTTCAGTGGACAAAACAATGTAATTACTGCACCACTGCACCGTCAATTTCTGCTAATCTTCGACTATTTTTCAGATCAGAATCAAGCTATTAGGACCAAATGGGAGGTGTGTCTGGGCGTGTGTGTGTGTGTGTGGGGGGGTCTGTGAATTTCACAAATGAATTATGCATATTGACTTAACCTTCAAGGTGGCAGCATTTCAATGTTGCTCTCTTAGTTCTGTCCGTCTGTCTCTTGTGAGTTGTTTTCAGTGAGGAGAGAATGAACACAGCTTTGCCACAATTATAACTCAGAATAAGCTGCTGTTTGGAGACTAATTGACTAATTTTAAATGTGAAAATGCAACAGGTAGGTGTGGGCGTTCGTAGCAGACTAATGCATCAGGCTGTGAGATTATTTGTTCAATAGAATGTACAATTCTCCAGCAGTTTTAATATGCTGGAAAAAATGATAAACCCACTCCCTCTCTCTCTCTCACACACACACACACACAAACACACATACACGTATTTATTCGCATAAACAGCAGCGAAGCATCCATCCAAATCATTCCAATCAACAAGAACAGCGAAACAGACTTCCTTCACTAACAAATAAACAAGATCGCTCTTTCGTCCCTTCTTTCTCTCATTATTTTTTTGTGTGTGTGTGTGTGTGTGTGTGTGTGTGTGTTCGTGCTCCTATACAAATGTAACCAAACAGCAGCAATCAATCTTTCCCTTTCAGGAAACAAATGGCCTTGACTTGCAATAATGGCAAAGGTTATGTGTCACAACACAACATGTACTAAATCATACATTCTGCCACTTTTCATGATGTTACTTTGCATTTACCTTCTGATAATCCCATGCAAGGAAACAAGAGCAGAGTTTCTTTTGAAAGATATCACCCAAGCCACTGTGGAAGATTTTTTCCCCCATTGCTACTATGACATAATCAGTTACAATATTTGAGTGTTAACTATTCAAGTCAGTGTCTTAAATAAAATAAAAGAGACTCCCCACAGGAGCCTAATTTCTTCAACAACCACATGAAAAAGTGATGACACAGTGCTGTGGTGGACGCCGCACAGCTGACTGTTTGCATGTCTGACTGACAAGCCGCCTCAAAGACAAGCTGTCCGTTTGATTGACTGACTGGCTGACCATCCAACTGGAAAGCGAGCAGACTCGCTTCTGACCGACAGATTAACTGACTGATATGCTGACTTGACTGACCGACTAACTGGTCGCTGACACGCAGTTGAATGGCAGATGTCACTCCAGTCGGTGGGTGGCCACATAGATGATGTGTGGGTAGATGGCTAATGCAGAGCCGCTCATGCTGCTGCAGACAGCGAGAAAGACGGAAGAGGAGGAGGGCGAGGTGAAGAGCTGGAGTCAGAGAAAGAGAGAGCACCATGTTTTCCTGTGATGCAAAAACACCACCTGAATTTGTGTGAGTTTGTCTTCAACGCAGGCATCTTGGGCAGGCAGACAGCTATAATAACCTCTGGCTGCCAACGTGACGCTATGAGTCCGAAAGGAATGCCAGCAGGCACAAGTGAACTGTGTGTGTATATGTATGCTTGTGCCTTTACTTAGACTTGTATGCATGCATGCATGCATGCATGTATGTATGAGTGCGTATGTGTTTCTGTGAACCTGGTTTGTAGCTCTTTAACAGTGCACACCCCCCCGAGCAGTTCCATCTGAACAGCCACAGCTTCACAGTTCACAATAGCCCCAGCTGTATTGTGTGCCAGATACTGGGGTATTTGTGACACAGGCAAACTGGGCTCAGCTGGCCCTAACTGGCATTCTGACGGCCAGACCTTCCAAACTGAATAAAATTGCACAAGCTTGGCATGTGCGAAAATAGCATCTTCTCTCTTTTTGTGACACTGGTGGCAGCTTGTGCCCAGCCAGCTAAATCTCTGCAACCTCACCTCAGGTGTATTGGGAATTGAAATTATGTTCAGTTTTACTGACAGCGGTGGGCAGAGGTGTCAACGAAGCCCATCTCAAGAAAATTGGAGAAAGAGTACACGTCAAACCATTTTAACCCAGTGTTGGCATGCTTGGAGACATTCGGGGGGATTTGGTTGAGCATGGCATATTTGTGACCTTGAAATCACCGGAGGTTCAAACTGTTCTTGGTGAAATGTTCATGAAGCCAGGGCTGACTGCCAATGAGAATGTTTTGAATGATTTGAACATGAAAAGAGGATATTCAACGGACCTGCAAATGTCCACACTATTAACACAACTTGGAAATATAACCAGATTTATTTTCAGGTAATGCCTTAGAGCCTTTGATAATATGACAGCTAGTTGTGTTATGTGGAAGATTTAAAATATCTAAATGAAAACAAATCAAACAAAGAAATAAAGTGAAATACAATACACATTGTCTTTTTATATATGCATTTACTGTGTTGTAATTGCACGAAAAACGTGTTAAAAGCACAGTTATTTGCTTTTTGTCTTTAGTTACTGAAGAGATTGTTTTTCATTGTGTGAAAGTGCTGCATTACTCTTACCCTCCCGATGGCTTTAATTCTTCCTGTCACCATATTGGTTCCCAAATAGGCCTTTACATTGGTGTTGGCATGTTTCCAGATTGGCAGAAACTATTTTGACTTCCTCTTTTTTCACACAGAAGTCATGTCAGAATGACTGTTTTTGGAGTTCAGATTTGTTTTAGATGTAGCATGGAAATTCATGTCATAATGAAAAACAATTCCTTCAGTTATTGAGGACAAAAGGCTAAATAATTGTCCTTTTAACATGTTATTCGTGTAAATATGACACAGTAAATGCATACATAGAAAGTAAATACATTTTAATTGTTTTTCACATATTTTGTTTGTTGGATATTTCAAATCTTCCACAGTATGATTCAGTTTTTCCTTATTATTGCATTTTTGTACTATTGTGGTAGTGTAAAAGCATGAACGGTTGCATTTCAGTCTGGTGAATGTGAATACCAGTCCACAAATAGTCAATAAACAACAGCAAAGAGGGATTAAATAGATCTGAGATTCATTGTAACGGTGCTGAAAACGCAGCACAGAGACAGAGTTTACATTTGTTATATTTCCATTTAACTTCAACTAGCAATATTGGCTGCAATTTGTTGCCATTCTGTTTCATTGTGAAAACTTAATGAAAACCATCCATCTCCTTAGAAGCATTTGCCTGATCACTGTTGCAGACTATAGATCCCCATGGCAGCTAATTTCAGAGGTTCCCTGCCAAAAAAAAAGTGATAATGTTCAACATGCAGGCATGAAAAAGACGTGATGGTATTTCATCCCAGAGAAATACAGTTCAGGAAAAGCTCATGGGTGTTTATAAAGTTAATGTCATTGAGGCAATCAAGAGTTTTCTCTTCACATCCTTTAGGCTTCCTCCATATGGCACTATCGTGACTTTCACAATTCATACTTCACACATCTTACTTCATCTTCCTGTAATGGCTCCCCGGGAGCAAAGCTGTGCTGATGATAATCTTGCCAGATGGTGAAAGTGGTAAAACAGTAGAGGCAGCTTCTTTCCTTCATTTAAATATCACTTTCTCAACAGGGAATGCAGCTTAGGACAAGGGAATCTGGGCGGAAATGTACACGGTAAGTGATAACCTCCGTGTGAGCTATTTCTTCCTGTCGCACAGTGTGTATGCTGCTTGGATTCAAGTACATGAAAAAAAAAAACACCCAACATCCAAACCTTTCCCTAAAGCCTAACCTGGCTTATTCAGACTATTGAATATTGATGCTGAAGAAGGAAATAAGATACATCAGTGTTCAATCAATGCTACCATGCACAATATCTCATCCTTAAATTAGCCTTTCTGACTAAATGCCTGGCAGGCAGCTACATTAAATGAACATGTTATGTCTCAGGGATAAAAACCTTGGATGAGAAAATTATTCATGAGGGCATGTCTTCATAAATGATCCCCTCACATTTGCCTTCATAAAAATCATGTGGCAGAGAGAGACGTTCATCGCCAAGTTCAGTATCAGGCTAAAGGACACGAGTGAGGAAGAAATGAACGAAAAGTACAATCACTTAGCGGCAAAGTTTAGACTTAATGAACAACATTTTGCCAGTGGGAAAGAAAACTCATAACGGCTTGCTTTTTTTTTTTTTCATCTTTGCACTTGTCGTACTGATAATGACATGTTCCAACTATTCTTCAGGAATTATGCTGGCTACAGGGATTTATCAAGCTTGTATGAATAGCTATTCATAAAAATGTCAGGAGGTCAGACGCTAACAACACTCTGGTACTATATTATTCCTGTGCATGAACAGCGATAACTTGGTTTGTTGCCATGGAAATGTGGCATGCCATGGCAACTCATATTACTCGGAAAATAGTTACCTTTTGCCCACTGTCTATGACAATGGAGTTTTTAAGGACACTCTATTCTACCTCTGCACAAAGGGAAAGAGATTAAATTCAGCTTTAACTCATCAGAATTGTAACAAAGAAAGTTTCTTTATATGGCTAAGGCAAGGAGTTAGAAGTTTTATAAGGATTCTTAAGTCATCGACGCATTCTCTGTGTTTCTCCCAGGAGGGATAGAAGTTTAAGTCTAACTGTGGAAGTAGACCATAAAAACCACAAACACTTTTTTCCCCCCCTCTCTATCCTCTCCCCAACCCCTCTCTTTTGCTCTAAACCCCCCCTTTCCTAATAGAAATCAGTCACTAAGCTTCCCAGGGACAACCTCATTAGAAAAGAGGAGCAGACAAGCAGACTTCCATCTGTCTCCCAGTCTACTAGTTTAATGAGCTTTTACTTGTGTGCTTCACCAATCGCAAGACATGGCTATATTATTCATTCAGAGCGACATCATCCCCAGGAGGCCAATCTACTTACAGTACATACTCTTATGTAGAAAGGATGTGTCCTCTTCAACATAGACGCATATTTGCATTCAACATGGCATGTTAGTATCAGCATATGGTGTATCACAAT
Source organism: Enoplosus armatus (assembly GCF_043641665.1). Lineage (NCBI taxonomy): Eukaryota > Metazoa > Chordata > Actinopteri > Centrarchiformes > Enoplosidae > Enoplosus > Enoplosus armatus. The sequence continues at coordinate 22,999,982 of NC_092184.1, read as the reverse complement.
ATGGTGTATTTATCACAAGATGTATTTCAGAACAAACTTGGCATCATTGGTCAAGGACAGCCACTTCTCCTTTTGGAGTCCGCTCCTGCCAGCCACTACGTGTAAATTACAGTCACTGACCAGGACGAACAGGGATCACATTACTCCGATTTTGACATCCCCTACATTTGCTTGTAAGGCTTAGAATTGATTTCAAGGCCTGGCTCAAAGCTTTATCTCAGTCCTTGAAAAAATAAATTAAGACATTCTCAATGTTTTGACCACCCACTTGAACAGGTGAGGATTTAGAGACACTAAATTAAAGAATGTCAGCACCCATAGACTGCATGATGGTGGTGACTTTTTGATACTGAAGAGGGCCAAGGGCAGAGAATTGCCCATTTCTATGCTGCAGTGCAGTATTTTCAGTATAATTTCATCCCAATATTAAAAACACATAATGTGTCGAATGAAGGCACAGGAACATACAGCACTATACAGGATGTTGCACTTCATCCTGTAGACAGATACTGACCTAACCCTTATTTGTAGAGGGTATACATTTACAATGTACAGCGTTTAAGAAAAGTCACCTCTCTACATCCAGAGCCTTGTATATGTGCTCCTCGAGTGACAGGAAGGTTACTTAAACTTGTGCTGGTATTAAGATGATTGATTATGATGATTTTCTCATGATTCTATGCTTATGGAAGTTTTTTTTCTCTGTTTGTGCCACGCTTGTTACATTCCTTGTACACTGTGTTGAGACATTAGAAATGAAGAACCCATGTGTTCCACTTTCTTTCTGGATTATTTCTGGATTTTGTTTCTGGCCAGATAAACGATATCCATCAACTCCTAAGGAAAATATGAATCTCTTTAGCTGCTAAATGCTCCATTGAGTTCACCAGCTATAGTCGCTAACTTTGTCAGTTGAACAGTGGGTTTAAAAGAGATTTTTCATTAAAACCAGCTGCCTGCTGCTGCTGGAACAGGGTTGGTGAGAGCAGTGACAGTCAACCAGGCTGTAAAATCAAAACAATGACCTGAAAGACGCTGAAACGCTTCTTAGAACTGAGGGAAACTGTGGAGTTACGATGATGAAGGTGATAATTCTCTGTTGGTTCGTCAATACCTTTCGCATTGCAAGCAGTCCTTTGATTCAGTGTTAATATGAAGGAACTAAAGATGTCAGTGAGTTTAACAGAAGAAAAAATCTTTTGCCATCCTTACCCTTCAACAAGGCCATTTACCCCCACCTTACCACGATCCCCAGTCTTTACAGCACCTGCTAGTGCAGTTCTTGATCAAATCAAAATCCGAGCCAGTCAGAATTGCAGGTAAGCACTCAGCAAAAGGAATAAACCCACAAATTAGAGTTCATTTAAAAATCAATCAGGTTGTCACCTCAGCAACTTCCTCACGACGCCTCCCTCCATCTCCCTTTCGGTCTCTCTCTCGCGCTCCACCAAGTCGCTGCCTCGCCCCAAATGATAGGAGCCACTGAGCCATGCGAGCGTTAAAGTGAAATAGGGAGGTGAGAAATGCATGAAATAAGTAAACGTATGAAAATGTTTCAGGTGTTTATGTTTCAGCGAGCAAAGGAGATGGCGCTGAGACATGGGGCACGGGTGTTTCTTTCACGTCTGTTGGTGGAAATGGCGTGAAATACAGTCTATTTCACAGGCTGCTGGGCGGAGCGGGGCCAAAACGGCAGAGACCTACTCTTTACTCACTCTCAATTAAACACTTCATTTTGCAATGAAGCACAAGGTGATGAACCCACGCTCAATATCACCACACTGTGGAACGGGTGCATCTATCACGGGTGCATCTATCACGGGTGGGTGGTGTGGGTGCGGTGTTGATGATGAAATTCATTGTCACTGTGTGTGTGTGTGTGTGAGGGGTCACTGCCGTGGTCGATACTTGTGCATGAGAACAACATGCGTGCAATTGCATGTGCAAGCCAGTGTGAATGCATAAGTGGGCTATCACAGATGGTTGGTTTCATCCTGCTGACTTTGTAATACATTTCACAGGCAAAATCTTCTTTCACGTGTAAAATCTGCCGCGGAAGCAACCAGCAGGAATACCAGAGGTTTGTTATCAGCATTGCACAGTGCTGTGCTTTATCTTACACCTTATGTGCTGAAGTGTGTTGTCGGTGAGCACTTTAAGTGTAGGTGTATATGCTCGAGCCTCACTCTGACTGGGCAGCGCTACGTCGGCCAATACACTGAATAAATACAGAGGAAACACAGAAATGATGCATCCAATCAACAATGAAAATGACATATAATAAGTACAAATGAAATCAAAAGGAGCCTATTTCAACACCAAATAGGACGTGCAATCTTCTAAATCCTTAACATAATTCAACCAAGAAGACTGAAACAAAATTGGAATTTAGATCCACTTTGATTTGCTTACAACAGAGGTCCAGATGATGCACTGCCATGTTTTATATCACTACTAAATGCATCCCAAAGGATATGCCAGAGTGTTATTTGTGGAATTTTTTTTCAGCTTTTAACTCTACCAAGACACACGTCCTTTTAGAAAGACTCATTGATCTGGGGGTTAATGGTGACCTAATTCTGTAGATAAAAGATTTTCCTTAGTCGACCACATAGAGTCTGTGTCAGCGGAAAAATGTCTGACTTGCTCACCGCAAGTACAGGCATTCCTCATGGGTGTGTTCTTTCTCCTGTACTCTTTGTACAGAAATGAATTCTTGATTAAACAGCAGGGTTTCTGTTATTTTAAGTATGCAGATATGCAGACATGGCCTTAGATTGTATGTGTTTTCTTGTGTACTGTAGTGTGCTCTATACTTTATTGATTTTGTCTCAGTATTGTAAGTAGATGTCATATTTATGAATGGGAAATATCTGATTTTGGAGTGAAAACTCTGGAATGAAACAGTCATGTCAAGACTACAGTGTGAATGAAAACATCCTGTCAGCGTTGATCAGCCTCCTCTGCCGGCACTGAAGTCATGGTTGAAGCATTGCTATATTGATTAAGTACTGTAACAGCCTATTGGGCCAGTAGGGCCCCTACAGGGGCTGCCAGTCAGCATCATTCCCACAGTGTGAGAAGTGGAAACATTCCATATCAGGCACACCGGAGAGAAATGAAGTGTGAAAGTGCACTGTTGCCTCTCTTCTTTGGTAAAATATGAAGTTTGCTTTAAATGAAATCAGGGACCTAGCGAGGGAATTCATTGGTTTGCATATTACTTTCTGCACGTGTGTGCTTGCTCGCACACACACATGTTCAAACACAAGACAGCAGCACATGCAAACACAAAACAATCCAATTTAAATGGTTATGGCCCCACGAGGGAAGATTATTCACACAGTTCAAAACACAAATCACCACATCATATAACATGCAAATAAAGGTAACATGCGTGCAGAACACACACACACACACACACACACACACACACACACACACACACACACACACACACAGCCATAATAACTCAACCTCCATTGCAGCCTTTAATGGATTTTGGCCTGCATTTTCTCTGCTTACTCTATTCACTTTCATGATATTTATATAGGACATTCCTTCATATGTGACTACACTTTTTTTCAGTGTAATTGTCACTTGTGATGAGACAGGGATACACAGTTACATCAGCGAGAGAGCCCTTCACACCTTCAATGGAGAGTGAAAAATAGCAGAACAGAGCCCGGCCCAATGGCTTCTCTGCCTTCGGCGCTCAAGGTGCGCTTGATTCATACTCTCACGTACAACTATGGGCAATAAAAACAGCCAAGCAAGGGCGAAGGCATTATGTGAATAATGTTAAACTCAAAGGCACCTCACGAATATGACTTTGCACATTAGTATTTGATATGTACCAGATTCAGGTCAGCTGCACCACTGACCTCTTAACAGAAACACGGTAAAATCAGTATGTGAGATGAGACAAATTAACCTCACCTTATTCATAACGGGGTGTCGCAAATTTAAGTAATGGGCATAAAATATAGATGAAACATTCATTGGCTATGCACTACTAAAGGTTGATGCATGAATCCAGTGCAAAAAAAAAGTTGTGTGTAGCTTTATTAGTCTTAATTGTGAATATGATGGTGCCATCACAACAACCTATGAACAGATGCAAATTTTTCACACATTACTTCACAAGATGATTCATTCACTTGTGAGTGTTGAAGACAGATTTTTGAAATGAGCATCCCACACATTTCACATCACACACACATTTCCCACAAATGTGGACTGCAGCTTTGAGACACAGTTCAGCACAGGTTCATGCTGTCATCTTAATACAAAAAGGGGGGGAAATGTCATGTTCCTGGTGAGCTTCCTGTCAAATCAAGCCAATATCAAGTCTCTATAACCGCAGTGTGAAATATGCATTGAGTCTTGCCATGCTCTCTCTACACCACCAACTGCAGAAGGGAAAAAACACACTCTCCGGGCGCGTTATTATCAAATGAAGTGCACCTCCAGACTCTACATATTACAGCTATTTTAGATATGCCTTCAGCCACGGTCAGGTGCACTCTTAAGGCATTCCTCCACCTCCACTTTCTGAGGTGCATTAGCCCATTCCTATTTACTCTACAGCTCCAGAGAGACTGTGATAAAGAACATCTAACCAAGCCCTCTAGGGTGTGAAACCCTGTTTTTCTGTGAGCCTCTGTGTGTTTATGTGTTTACCAGACAAGTGCGCACATACTAATGGCCCACGCTAAGGTGTCTGAACGAACAACAGAGAGGTACAGTTCCTCTTGTCTATGATTCTGTGTGGTAACTCCTTTACCATCTTCTCCTCTTTCTCTTCCAGTCCTTTCCACCTCATCCATAATACATGGAGCTCGCCCTGGCTCGTCAGCTGCAACCGGAGGGCCGCAGATGTAAAATTCACGGCTGGTGACTCAGAGGGAATAGGTGTATGGTCGTCCCTTCCCATCTCTTCTCATGATGTGAATATCATTTCCTCTCCATTAGCAGGGCACCCTGCATTGAAATGCATGCTTGCAAGCACAAGTGTGCTGTCAAGGATGAGTCAGTTTATGATGTTTTATTAGTTTCTTTGCAGAGCTTTGCATGACTTTGCATATGTGTGGCGGTCAAAAATGCATTTTTTCAAACTAGAGATGGCCTCAGGACCTTATTTACCAGTAAGCCAGGCAGAATTAACTATTTCATGTTTTTGCAACATGCAGGTGTACAGAAGGCCAAAGGCATTATGAATTTTGGAAGGCCACACTGGTGTCCCAGAGCATGTAATGTGGCCTCTGTATGGGGGCCATTCAAGGTTCTGGAAAGCACCCTTTTAAAGAGCTGTGTTAGACATAAATTTCCATTATACAATGAGTATGGAGGAATTCATTTTCTGGCATATACCTATTTGACAAAAACCCATGTGGACATAATAGCAAAGGGGTCAAAGCAGAGGAGCAGACAAGAGAGCTGCCTCAGCAGCAGTAAATGGGTTAAGTGTCTTGCCCAAGGCCACGTCAGACTGGGTGGACACTGACAACGACCCTCTGGCTACAGAGCGCCTTACCTACCAGGCAGACGGTCAGAGTACTGCTCCAGCATCACCAAAGGACCCTTGAACTATTTATTTTTGTGGGATTTGAATGACCACAGAGATAAAAGACATTTTTATCTCACTATATATACTTAAAGAAACTGCAGGTTTACCCCTGGATTCAGCCCTAACTGATCTAATCCGCCATTTGATCTACACTTAGAAATCATATTCCTTGGACATCAGTCAACTGGGAGCACGTTGTAACCATGTAATACCTTTGTACAAGAGCTACGAAGGCAAGGCTCCATATCTACTTTAAATTGGGCCTTCTGTTTTTGGCTAAAGGAACATGACAAAACATTGAGGATAATAGTTTGCAGAGTCTTCTCTTTATTCTACCTCATGTGAGGACGAAGAAACGTGAAAAACACGGCGCCATTAATGTCAAAAATAATTGCCCACACTAACTTTCATGTAGCCTCATCAGTCAACTAGCGGGAAATAATTAATTCCATCTGTCCGCTATCGAAAGTGGTTTACATATTTGATATGCGGGCTTCAGGAGTGGAGCCGCGGCCCAGGAGAGAGTCAGGCTCGACAAGCCCCTGCTCCACATGGCTGCATTTAATTAGGAGGGATGCTGGAGAGGATGTGGGGGTGGTGCTTATGTTAACTGATTTCCCTCTTTAATCAGTGCTAATCTCCAGTCATTTTCACAGCACAATGCCGGCTCATTCATGAAGTCAAATTAATAAGTGAGAAATATAGTGCTGGCTGGCTTGGCCTGGCGTCATACGATTTTGGAGTCCTATCTCTTCCTGTCTCTCTTTTCTCAATTATTTTATCTGTACCTCTGGTGGTGGTGGTGGGGGGGGGGACATTCTGTACAAGAAATGGGGAGAAACAGAAAGCGTGTGTGAGAGTGTGTGTGCATGAGAAAGAGACATAACGACAGTAGGTGCATGAAAGACGAGAGAGAATTTATTGCTTTCACTGGTATTGGATATTGCATCTTGGGAGTATAATTATATGTGTACCTGATGTCCTGTCTTGTCTCTGTCCTGGAGAGAAGCTCACAGCAGCCTCGCTTGATATGGCAATAATGTTTTGAAATGCATCTTGAATTTTGAAACAGACAGGCAGCGCGTGTGTGAGATAAAGATGGAGGAAGAGGAAGTCTCTTTGAAATAAGGGGTGGCTTTTACAAAATAAGTCAGACTACTATCATTAAGGCGAGTGATGACTTGATTGTAATAATCTGAAAGCTCTGCCTATCCCTTGTGCCCTGGAATTAAATTCAATTGTACAGAGGAAGAAGATGAAGTGAACTGGAGACAGGAAAGGCTGCAGCTGCTCAAATAAGAAAGCAATTGGTTTGGGTAACTTTTAGACTCCAGCCATCAGACTGGCTAGCTTTGCTCCAACTTTTTTCTGAGGGGCTGACAAAATATTCCTGCTGTTTCTCCGTATCTCTGTGGGTGTCAAATAAGAATGGGGTCCCTGTGGCCTTCAGATGTTGCTAAATAAAATGAATAAAACTATTGTTGGGTGAAGGTCAGGGAGCCAACACAGACTGTAGTGGAAGGTAATGTGAGCCAGAGACAGAGAGGCTCTCAACTGAAGCCAGATTTGCAGATTCGGATGTAGGAGGGAGAGAAAAATGGCAGTGCAAGTGTGTGGAAATGTGTGTGTCAAAGAGAGAGAGAGAGAGAGAGAGAGAGAGAGAGAGAGAGAAAGTAGAGGTGGCCATCTGCAGGATTATTACAGGCTCTGCCAGGTTAAATGAGGCAGAAGGCGGGGACATTTGGTGGCACATCTTAGGTAACAGTGTGCACATATGCAGTGTGCAAGTGTGTGCGTGCATGCGTGTGCACACACTCATTCATGTTAACGTCTGAGTCGTAACACAAAGTACTCTGTCAAAGGCATTTTCGCTGGACTATGACCTTTCTCTTTGCTCTGTGGCATGATCCCAATATAAAAAGGAACTGTTCTGTTGAGGGATTAAGAGTCTATTTTGGGCCTTGTCCTGTCCTGTACATTGTGTTGCACTTTATGTACTGGCGTAACATATCTATGCTGATGACACTGTCCTGTATTGTAATGCCCAATCTAGCCTTATGACTGAATAACTTTAGCTTGCTTTCAACAATCTCTGTCTACATCACAAGACAGCACAGTTGGCTTTTGCTGAGTCATAAAGTTGTACCTAACTACTATTTACTATAAATTGTACTACTTCGGTTTTATTTATATTACAAGGAAACTTGGTTCCCAACAAGTTTGTTCTGTAGACTGGTTAAGGTACAGGTTCAACAATAAATACAGAGAATGGGAGGTCTGCTTTCACATACGCAGCTGAAGCATGGTGGACTCATTTAGAACTGATTTGGAAGTGTAAAAATACTGGTGTCTTGGGGTAGTGTCAAAGACCTAATTAAAAGAACATTAATCTTAACTGTAAATGATTTTATTCATTGATACTTTGCAGACTTGCATTGCCCTCCCACGTATGTTGATGCTTTTGCTTAATGTCTTTGCAGAATAAGTGATTTCTTAATTTTTAATTTATTATTTTCTTTTGTTTCAAATTATAAACTCAGCACACTTGTTAAAGAAGGCTATTGCTCCTCAGTGTGTCTTTCGGAGTAGATAAAAGTTGAAATTAATATGCCATTCATCTGTGGTGTTACTTTTGCTGCTGTGAGAAAGTAATGAATAGTTTTTCCTTTAAAATGTCTAATGATGTGATTTGTGCTGTTGCCAAGCAGGTCCCACAACAGCTGCTGTCTATAATTTCTGCTGTCACTTATTTATAATATTCCTTTAAAACTTTAAAGCCTTTTTTTCCCCCCATTTCTTTGTAACCCACTATACTAAAAGTTTCTCTTTAAGATTAACAAATCATAAAGGTTTGACATATTCACTGTAGCTTGATTATATCAAAGAGGGACATTTGGTCACAAAAGAGACTTAAAATATTAATCAAAGCTGAAGGATTGGACTTTAATATCCAGGTCCAGATGGGGCCTGAGCAGCTGCACAAAACTCAGTGTTATCAACTTTTAAATACGGCACATGTATGTCACTAATTTAGTAAACCCAAGTTGTCTAACTTTTAATTCCAATAACAATGTCTTTGGATTTATTTCTTTATGATTTTTTAGTGGGGATGCCTCGGGATGGGAATGTCAGTTACTCAGTGTTTCTGTACGTCTACGTCCCAATCACTTTAGTGACTAAATTTCCATGAAATTTGCTGCAGATATTCACGGTCCCCAGAAGATGAATCCTAATGTTTTAGTGAACTCATCTGTGAGGGAAGAAGTCAGATCTATTTCTTGAGTAAAGTAACATATTTTATATACAGTTTGCTTGTTTAGTCCAGTGGTTTAGGGGTCGGCCCCCTTCAAAGCATCACAAGATAAATCTGGGAGGTATTGAGTTGACTGGACAGGAAAGGAGAAAAACAAACTTCTAATACAAAAATCTGTTCAGCGTTTGGACTTCAACTACTCAGAGTTTTTCATGAAATATTGGATCATTTGAACAGTTATTGAAATGAAAATGTGAGACATTTGAAGGGGAAATGTCTGTATGGTGGAACAACTCATCTGAACACAACATCTGAAACATGACAAGGGGCTACAACTACACACTGATTTTAAATATACACAGTATATATATGAAGACAAATATACACAAGATTCTACTCAACTATAGTACTGTACCCCAAATGTGCCCCACGGTTACGTTCCATCCCCTGAAATTCCTACCCTGTCCAATGTCAGGCTATTATGAGGAATATCAAAATCTAATAGGCAGAATGCCATGAAATGTGCTGCTGCCCTTAAAAGCATATGCTAGTGATTTAGTATGGTGCTTCCATAAAGTTGGGGTCTTGCAAGAGACGGATTAAAGAATAATGATCAACGTTGGTTCAGCAGAGGCCAAAATATTGTGACTTTTAGTTTCAAAAAGCTGGATCCTACAGTTCTCATGATGCAATTTAAAAACATCTGTCCTACCTACCCTGCCTTTTAAATGCCCTCATCTTTCAAACTCCATGTACCCAGTTCATGATGCAGTTTTACTGTCAAATATTTGAACCCCTCTACTGATAAAGATCTGCAAAATCATCAGTAATGTAGAAATATTTATCATTGCTGTCTGTGGGGATCAGTCGGCCTTAGACCTGTAGTGTTTTTCTTTCCCATAAATAATGTGTCCTCTAGTGTCGCTGTAATGTTTAAACTGGTGACTAATATGCCATACTGTAACAACCAATAGAAATAATGGCTAAAACTATGAAAATAGGAAGCAAGTCAAATACAAAAAGACAACAACCTTGAATTACTGAGGTAACTCTTACAAGGCAAATGTTGAGTTTTCTTTAATACCCATAACTAATCTGGCTTTGTTGACAAATTCAAGAAGGGTAAGTGTATCCGGCACAACTTCACCTACTTCCAAGGTGCATTGAGAAGGGAAAGAGTCTGCAGAGGTAAAATCTCCAGCGACACTTGTAGTATACAGAACGACTTTATTGTTAGACCAATGAGTTTCAGCTTGTCGCCTTCATCAGGGTCATCATAAAAACACATTACGAAGAACATTTAAATAGGGTAGGTATGAAGCAGAAACCTTTAAACCCCTTTTTAAATACCTTTAAAAAGGTAAAAAAAAATATGAAACACACAGACTCCAATCTGCAAGTTAAAAAAGCCTCCAGATCTAAGCCACACCTTATTTACTACATTCATCCCTAAAACTAAGAACATCAAGGACATAATTCTAAAACATATTCTTCAAAATGACCCATCCTTGCAAAAAACCTTTAAAGATGAAGAAGATAAAGTTGTTCTACTGTATATACCAGTGTCGCTGGCGTTTTAACCTTTGCCAAACCGAAAAGACAGGACAGCACATGTGTGAAGGTGAATGAGAGTGATGACTCAAAGAAGCAACAGAGAGCGACTTTGTATTTTACACCAAAGACTGTCTCTGATCTCACATGGTATGCTTTGAGTGAATGAATAAGCATGTAATGCAATATCCACACACTGCACGTGCCTGTGTGTGTGAGCTTGTGTATGTGTGTGTGTTTACTGAAGGTCAGTTATGCTCCCCCATCCTTACAAATCCCCCTGGCACTTGGCATACTCTCACCAAAACACCATTACACGCACACACAGACACTCAGCGGCCGGCACACAGCTCTTCCTCCTTATTGCCAAGACTGTGTCTATGTTGTGGCTGACAACACAACAGGCCTTAATCCCTCTACCTGTGACTTTTTACAAACAGGATTAGTCCCAGTTTCCCCACTAAATTCCCCCTCAAATACCGGTAAATGCAGGGCTGCTGGCTGATCTACGGGCCATGGCCCTAACCCTCTGTTTCATGTCCTGAATACACTGCTGCTCTTATCTAAATGAACAGCTCTGCTCTGGATGTGAAGCACCTCCATTTCTCATTTGCGCACTCTTTAGCATGCTGCCACGTGGATAGACAAGCAGAGGTGAATACATGCGTGACCAGGGAGTGCACGCACACCGTTGAATGTCCAACAGTGAGAAAAACATGCTAATCCCGTCCCTTTCCCATACACAGAAACACATTAACATTCAGGCAGACACTCACATATAATCACTAAATCTGCAGGTGAAACACGACATCTATAATGCAGCAATGGGCGCATACCACAGAATGACAACCTGTATACATCAACTGGACTTTTTGAGCATTAATAATGTGGTTTAATGTAGGATACAGAGTGGAGGAACACCAACAGTGATTCATTAATCAGGCTGAACAAGTTATATATCGAAACACAAGTAGCACATTTGTAATCCACGAGCAGGCTGGTCGGCAAAGCCACACATATAAATGAAACCAGATAACTTCCCAGGAGTAGAGGTCTGTGGGGTTTGTATTACTAAGTATGGCACTGTGGAGGAGACAAATGTCTCCAGCATTGCTGGGCATATTCTGTCATATTTTGTCTTTTATTGTAAAATGAATGACAGAGTGAGTCAGTAATATTTTTGTATACGATGACTCATGCAAATTGTTGATAATAACACAAAACTAATGGCTCTTATCCAAACAACCACTTCTCACATTTGTTTTTATGATTAGTCACACAAGCAAGGTAAGTAGTCATGTATACAGGTGACAAGAGAAAGGTTAGATACGGCTTTCTTGACCGCTACATCGTCATCGTCCATCTTGAATAATATCAAAATGGGAAAACATGTTTCAGTGTAGATAAGGTTCCAATATGCAGAAAACACCATCCTCTCATTCATTTCAATGTGGGTAGTGAGTTTAGGCTGCAGCGGTGCGGCGAAAAGCTCAAACAGAATCACCTTTTGGAGGAATGCAACCCAACATCGGAGCTCCAGAGCTCCCACACTGCGCTGATCGCCACAACGCCTGATTTGGTCTGAATGCAGCCATAGACACAAGAGTCTACGCCAATACCAGCGGCTCTGTGGTGCTTTGGGATAAATGCTAACGTTGGCATGGCAACATGTTCACAATTACAATGCTAACATGCTAATGTTTAGCAGACACCAGGTTCACCATCATGGTTTAGCGTGTTAGCATGCTTACACTTGCCAATTAGCACTATACACAAAGTATTGGACAAAATAAGATTTTGACCTGATGAGGTAAAGTGAAGGGATCACTAAAGTTATTACAATTCATCCTGAGTGGGACATACATTTCTGTCCCATGGCAATCCACTATCCAATAGTTGAAGAGAAAGTGGTGGACCAACTGACAGACAAACCAACATTGCCATCCCGAGAGCCAAGCCGCCAGCATGGCTAAAAAGCCACAGTTAGGAGAATTACTTACATTCTTCTCAGGATGTAATGTTTCATTTCTCTGGGTTCATAACATTTTAAGTTAAAACTCTCAAGGCGCAGCTTCATGTGGAGCAGACTGATACAATTTGCTTGCAACCCTCTTAAATTTCAGCAAGTGACAGTTACGACCCCCAAGCCAGTGCCAACAAAAAGTTGTTTGATATTTTTAGAAATACACTAAATACATTTCTTACTAAGAGGAAGATGATCAATACCACTCTCATAGCAAGGAGATGATAAGCTTAGCTAAGCATAAAAACAGGGGGAACAGCTAGCCTGGCACAGATGATCAGACTAGACGAATCTGTTTTATTTCTTCCCATTCTCACTCAGCCACTTGACTTTTAGTATTGCAAATTTTGTCACACATAAGAATAAGAATTCCTTATGTTGACTTTTTGCTGCCCAGCAAAATAACAAACAGGACAGTATTCAGTGACATGCCATTACAAGCTTGGAAAAAAAAAGAAATGGTCCTCATTTACATTGCTGTACACATTAACAGTGTCTTGTCTCTACACCAGTTATCTTTATTCTCTCCTTCTCTGCTTCCCCCTTTTATGTACCACAGACTTTCTCTGACTTTTTTGTAATTGCCACAGATCAAAGGAGAACAGAGCGACTGGAAGAAACATACAAGTGTCTTTCTCGTGCCTTAAAAAGGTCATGGGCATTTCCTCACATTAAAGTGACACTACTCTTGACTCAACCGGATAGGCAAGGGAAATTACAGAACGGGAAAGACAGCTTCAAATCCTTCCCACTTTCCCCAAGTTTTGTACTCCGACTATTGGTTTTGGGAGATAAGCACTTCCACCGCTTTTAAGAATCCCATAGTCACATCAGAGAGTGAGTTGAGGGGACTATTTGGATGGATGCGGCATGACACTTCAAGCTTGTAGCTGTCCACTGGGTTTATTAGGTCTCCCCCTTAGTGAGGAGAGATTTGAGAGAGGAATGCATCTCAAGCGATAGTATGTGACATGTGAAGCTACAAACCCTTCACTGGGCTTTTCTTAAAACTGTCCCCTGGTCTAAAGGAGACATCAGCGACATGAAGTGGATATACAGTATGTGCCCATGCATGCGTGTGTGTGTGTGTGTGTGTGTGTGCATAAGGGGTGACAGCAGGCAGTGCTGATTACAGTGCCCTGATTCACGGGCTGTGACAGCAATCTCTATTTCGAAACTCTCAGACTTGTTTTCAGCAGCATATGACTATTCAATGAGGTCCAGGAGTGTGCACTGAGTATGCAAAGACAAGTTCACAGTCAGTCCTCAGCTATATGCTCATGTCAATGATATCAACTTTGGTTCACACGAGGGATCGTCACTACTAAATGTACCTGGAGGGCATGCTTTCATTGCGCAAAAAACATAAAAGAAATGTGAGGTGTATTGCTAGGATGAAGTACTTGTCTTACCTGTAAAGAGTGCGCGTGAAACGGATCATTCAGGTGGAAGACAGATGCACACACGTCCCCAAGAGACCATAGAAGAAAAAAGACATATGAAAGCTTTGTTAGCCACAGTAGAATGATAATTTGGTATGTGAGACCATTCTATAAAAATAGACCCATGTAAGTCAGTTTCTGGTTGATTACAATGGCAAAGAAGGATGAGATCACACTGGTAACACATTATCAGATTGCATGTTCTTATATAGCTTTTACCCCTGCTGTGAATATATTTAGTCTGGCTTCCCATTCAGAACCTGCTATTCTTTCCTGAAAATCCAGGAAACCTCAACAAAGACATCAACAGTCATTTAAGAGAATTTCTGTTGTATTCCTTTGCAGCAGCACATGGTTGGATAATGAAAATGATTATATAGAATAGGATAAAAAAAAAAGTGTTCAGCTCAAAAAGCCCCATTATAATCATCATTGTCATCACAGCAGAAGCACCACTGCTACCTCCACCACCGTCATCATCACTGCCACCATCAGCAACATCCCTAACCTCACCGGCACCCTTATCAATATCAATACCAGTTTCCCCAGCGCTGTAATCATAATCAATCTCAAAATCCTAACATCCCTTGTAGTAGAAAGAAAAAGAAAGAAGAGAAGAACTCCTTTTATCAGGCAAGTGTGTAAAACTCATTTTAGATTAAGCTTCATGTACTTTAAAGTTGAGTCCAAGAATTTCAAGGTGCTTTTATCTTTTCACAAAGAGCCACAAAGGTTATGTATGTAAAAAAAAATGCCTGTGTGGGTGCAAATGTATTTCTGCAAGGACACACACTGCCACAGTGGCATACTACTCATTCAAGTCGTATAAGTACATAGGGGTTAGATTCCCTTGCTCATAGGCACTTCTTCCTTGAACTACCTCTAGAGTTAATTGAGAAGTTATTTCACACCTTTTGCAGCAAAGTTGTTTTAAGCTACTACAGAAATTCAGTTGGTGAGAAAGTTGAAGCAATTCCCACTGCCTGAACTATATCTGACATGCTACTTCATGATGAACAACCCGCCAGATGGAGACAGTTCCATTTCCTGTTCAGGTTGGAGCCCAAATCCCTGTCTAGTCTGTTCTCTCGATGGGTGTAACCTTTCAACTTCCCCCACTTCTCATCACAGCTCCCCGTAGGGACTTACGGAAGGATAGAAGACTATTATAAATGGCAGCATCGCTTTTCTGCTGCTGCTGGTGATTTCGTGTTTCTGCGAGGAAAGGTCTGTGACAGATCTCTGCCGTTCCAGGGACAGGTGTTGAGTTGTGGAGCGGGCCCTGCCACGGCGCTATGGAGGTAAAATGGCAGAGTATTGATTGGGAAGATAGAGGACTTAAAAGCCAGAGCAGGTGTGTCCTTGAGCAAGGTCACGGACCGTTAGTTCAACCATTACGACCAACGACCACTGCACTATACATGTAGACAAGTGCAAACATACAAGGATCCAATACACAAACACACATAACAGCGGCATTATGAGGAATTACTGGTGAGCAACCACCCTAGGCTTTTTCCAATAATAACAATCTCTTTCAATAATAACCACATAAAATGGCAAGATGAGATTCTGCATGATGACACGTAATGTGTTTGGTTTCCCTGAGTTACAAGTATAATGAGAAAATGCCTTCGAGTTCACAAGTAAAACTGATCGTTGATTTGATCATAAAGTGCCTGCAGTGGCCTTTGAGATATTAATTCATAAAGTGTTACTAATAGTATTGCCGAGATTTCAGCAGCACAGGTAAGAATAAAGGGCAACTATAATTAAAAGTAACACATCTTAGTAAAAGATCGGTCAGTCAATTTGGGTTAGGAACGCGTTCTTCTAATGCGTGACTTCCATGCATGCATATGAGTATTTCAATAAGCTGACATGCCCTAACAGAAGTTAACAGGCCAATGTGTTTTAATAAAGCAAGTCTTGCCACCGGGCTCCGTGCGAATAATGAACTACTTTAAAATCAGGGCATGATAAAATTACACACACAGACTATATAACAACAACGGAATAATGTGTTGCAATGGGAAAGTGCCTTATTCACTTCGGCAAACAGGGTCTCAAGACCATGAGTGAGTAGTGAAAAGGTTACCTCCTCTGACATATTGAAGGGGGAAGGTTAATGAGAAGGCCAGAGAGAAGCTGTGCCACATAACTGGCATTTAATTAATTGTGCATTTATACTGAGAGGTTATGGACATCTAGTACTTTCCTTACAACGAAAGGTTCCCTGCTGTGATATATATAGGCAGGTTTAATTGTGAGCTTTAACGTCAACACGTTTAATTACCTATCAACTGCTGACAAACTTTTGATGTGTTTAATGCCGGCAGGCATCAAGGATATAACTAACCAGATGTTAATGAGACAACATGTTTTATTCTGGATTTTGAAAATAATATCACTTTTACACTACTGCTTGTTCAGGGGTTGATGTTGTTAAATGCCTCTGGAAACACAGCAGGGTTTTAAATCAGTTAAATCTTTCATGAGTTAAACTTTTATTTTGAACTACGGAAGATTGAATGTCTATAAAAGTCCACTTTTAAAAAACTATATGTACTGCTTTGCTCCCAATATGTTTCCAATACTGAAATAACAGAATCCACCTTCTGGTTAGGAAAAGGCAATACTGTGAACTCAGTGTCCTCTCAACTTTGAAAATTATAAAACTAATATCTACCTTTTCTCTCACTATACCTTACAGAGTTTCAAAATGACTTAGCAGAAGTTCTTGATTTCTTTCAGCATTGGCTATGACATGTACAAGTAAGGTTAGTTCCAGGAGGGAACAAATGTCATTCCATTTAAAATCACTTTATAAGATCTGCTTCAACTAGTTATGTCTTCTTGCAAACCACCTGGCTAACCTTCATCTCAGTATCATAGCGTTTCAATTTGGTCCTGGGGATTGAAAAGGCTTTTTCATCTGCAGGCAGCCTTAGATGGTCGTCTCACGGAGACACCACCTTTCTCTGTACAAAGTGAATCAAGGTCTGGGCAGAAATGAGTCGAGAATGAGACAATGTTGGAGAGAACCGGCTGTGGTTTGAGGTTTGGGGGGCCATAGTATTAAGCTGTTGCACACTGCAGGATTTTCATGAATGCACTTTCAGCAAAGGGATCCCAGCGGCTGAGTACAAAAAGGATACATTTCAATCAGATGGGATTTTTTTTTTCACAACAAAGAATTTAGATGACTTTAATTTGCATTCTGAACTACAATGTACCATATCACCTAAATCGCACAACATTCGACCGCAGTCTTTGACCTACAGTATTTCATTTAAGGCAGGTCTGTCCTATCTCTCTGTTTGTGCCTTTGAACACCATGTTTGATTTCTATCAGAGAATGTCCCTCCTGGGTGGGAGTCGGCTGACAATTGGTGTTTGTATTTCGTCTACAGTATGTGTGTTTGATTCAGTCATTGATTGTTTGTGGCGTTTTGTTCAACGGTCCGAAGGGGACGACAAGTGCTCAAATTGCACATTTCATTCAAGATAGAACAATGATGCAGAATGATCAGCAGCCAACAGTAGCACAAAAGCACATAAACACACACGTACAAACACACACCATCCCAATCAATCTGTCGGACAACCTCTACTGGGCATTATTGGAGAGAAAAAAAAGGATGAGAAAATCAATAGGCCAGTGGCCACCCTGAAATAGCTGCTGCTGTATCGTCGCACGTCATTTCCACATGTGCACCACTCCTATCTTGTAGAGAGAGAAGGTGGAAAGAAATGGAAGGAAAGAGACGGAAGGATGTTGGAAAGATAGGAAAAGGCCAGAGGCACCCGTTATAACTAAGTCACAAGAAAATGTCTTATGTGATGAATTTGTGGGTCATCTGAATCATATCATATTCCAGCAATTCAAATATAGTGATATTTGAATTGCTGGAATATGATATGATTCAGAAATAGAAATCAGCCTTCCTTCATGCAGCAGTGCACACAGGCTTGAATGAGAGTGAATGGGAGGTGTGAAGTGAGCAATTACTGTAGTGTTAGGGCCAAACGCCCACTTGAAGATGTTTTGTCTGAAGCCATGTCCCATTTGCTGAGTATAATTTCAACACTGATGCCGGGACAGGGGCCACAGGGAGAGCATATAAGGACATAATGCAGCACAACTGAAGATGCAGATACACATGCAAGTACAAAAATAAGTTGCCAACCCCCCAAACATATAAATGAAGGGATGAAACTGAACACCCAGGTAACTGGCATGCTGGCATGCATGTACTGGTGACAGACTCAACTGCCAGAATGAGACAGTTGGAAAAATGTATTACAGTCTGTTTGATATGAACTTGCACAACTCACTGCTGTGTTGTTGCAAACAGTGGGGGCTGACCTTCTCACAGCAAGATGTTAACAAGTAAATCTCTATTCTATTTGTCTATAAGTCTTACTTGAACACGACTTGAGTCAGTTCTGTCTTAACTGAAAACAGGCATCCATCCCATGTGAAAGAAATAATGTAAAAGGGGAGCACAAAGCCGCCATTATACTCCATCGCCACTGCTTCTCGGATGGTGGAGCAACTTCGGAAATCCCCACTTTTTGAAGTTGAAATTGTGAGGGGCTGTGTCACACCATTTCTGTAACTTTCCGAAACCGACAATATGACATCAGCACCCGTTTCACAACGTGATTGGCCAGCTGTGCGGAGGTGATTATTCTGATCAGATTTCGTGTTTACATCTGAGTGCAACACTTCAGGAAAGACTGTCTGAAAATGTACGCCATCATACCCATATTTAAACGATTATTGCATCTACCCTCTCTTCATGATGACTGCCTTGTGTGTGACTGTTGGGAACGGGTACAAACACTTTTGACTTTCGACGTGGTCGGACAACAAGTTAAACTCGTTCTTTTCTAGCATAACCCAGCCCTAAAGGAGTGAAAAGAAATGAAATAATGGATAGGGGTGAAACTGGGCATTCTGGTTTAAATACACCTCTATCGCCTGACAAGAATGGTGATATTGGACAATTCTTCAAAATCTGGATTACATTCAATGACAGCATTTTTTTTGACAGCAACTAGGGTAATATTAAGGTTAAAGAAAGATCATGGTTATGGCAGGTAAATTATGGTTAACATATGGTGCGGATTAGGCAAGTAAAATACTTGCTTAAGGTAAGGGAAAGGTTTTGGTTAATAAAAATGCAAGTCAGTTGTGGGTCTGTGATGGGAGGTGAAGTTGGATTCACGCCCCACCCATCCAACATCCAATCCTCCACAATCTAACTTTCCACCTTGCTACATATAGATCACTCTGCTTCCCACATTGGCTCTGAACCTCGGCACTGGATGTAAATCATAAGGTGCAGAATCGTCCAATATGAGCATAATTCCCAGTGATACTGCGCTGCTTACATCAATATAACTAAATTAAGTAAGTATAGCATTTCCAATATATATTTGTATCATGAAATGGCAGACGTATGTGAAATCAGATATATGAAATAATCTGATTTGATCTGACTGATGTTCAACGAAAGGAATTGCGTTTCATTGTTATACATCAGACAAAACTCTTCACACAAGTACAACAAAAACTTTAAAAACTACTTTTGACCAAATCATTTTGTAAAACAATATCCTATTTATTACATATCACACAATTCCACATAATGAATGAGTTAATGTTTTACATAACTCCATATTATTGTTCTTGTTTACCTGATTGTAATCATAAATCAGGTGTTAAGATTCTGTAACAAAAGGTTTTTTTTTTGTGTGGCAGGGTTATGAGATGAAAGATAAAATTCAGTCAGTAAAAAAGGATAATAGTCTGTTCTTCTGGTTCATGAAGCCGTCTTTGTATTGTGGAATCATTACAATGAATCAGGCAGAGATAGAGAAAGGAAAAGGTGATGAGGTGGGCAGGGGATGAGAGAGAACACTAAGGTTTGGGTGTCAAGCCTGGGTGAGCATGACAAGGGGCTGTATCTCAAAGGTCATGACTGGACCTGTTGATTGGTTCACCTACATACCACCCCTCTTCACCCCTCTTCCTCCTAATCTCCTCCTCAGTATGTGTCACAGAGGCCCTCCAGATCCGCCCCTCACTGACCTTCTCAAGCTCAGATTGGAAGATAGAGGGAACACATTGTGAATGTGGGAGACAAAAAAAGAAGAGGTGTTTGAGTTGGACACTATAGAACACACATAATCGCACACAATACTCTACAGTACTTGGTTGTTAAGCTGTGTGACAGCAAGCATGGGACAAGCTGTACAAGACTCTGCGTGGTTACTGCAGCTGGTTCTCTACACAGGGACTCTGAAAGGCTTATATTTACGTGTGTGTGTTTATATGTGTGTTCCCCCTGGGAGTGAAGAGGATGGTGGGTCGGTGAGGAGGAAGAAAGTGAGGAGATGAAGAAGTTCTTGGAAGCATGCAGTGTTATCCCTCTTCCCGCACTGGAGAAAAGAAAAGTGGAGAGGTGGAAGATGAGGAAAGAGGGATAGAGAGACACCGGGGATTGGTAGCTCGAGTCCACGGGGTCTGCAGGATCTGAGAGACTGAGGAGCGAGAGGGAGAAATGAAAGAGAAGAAGGAGAGCATGAAGGCATGTCCGTCTGAAACGGCTTATCAGCTAGCTTTCCCCAGGAGAGGCAGGGAAGGAGGAGGATGAGGGCGGGAGATAAAGAAAAAGAGAGGCTGAAAGAAAGAGAGACGGAGGGTGAGTCAAAGAGCAGGAAGGAGGTGGAAAATTGCAACAAGGATGAGTGGAGCAAAAGTGGAAAGAGGGGTGAGAGTAGAATAAAAACGGAGAGTAAATGGAAGAGAAGAGCGTGGGGGGCACAAGTGAGATAATTACTTGGAAAGGAGTAAGATAGGAGGGAAGGTTATAGAACTCATGGCGATGATGGGGAAAAAAAGGTAAAAAGAAATGCAGCAGAAAAGTTGAGACTTGGATTCAGATAGTGTGAAAGAATGAGTAAAAACTAAAACAAGAAACAAGAGGGTGATGATGAGTGATTAAAAGGATGAATGGAGGCAGGGAGAAGGAAGAAGGGGAGGGGGAGCAACTGAAAGAGACTTTACCAACAGCCTCCCTGACACTCCTATCCCCATCCTCACCTCTGTTTAATAAAACATCACCCTGCAGTGATCAATACACACCGTCACACTGAGACACAATGCACACATATAGATATGCACAGGCACACACACATACACATATGCATACTGCTTTACATGCTTCACCACCGCTAGCCTGAAAGCCTGAGGAGGAGAATATGTGTCACCTATCCATCCATCCACCCACTCTTCCACTGTTTCACTCCTCCCTCCCAGCCCTTTGTCTTTCATTATGAAAAATCAATCTTTCAAGCTTACATGTGCCGCAGACGTCACACACAAACAGTGTTTCAGTGACCAATTTACAAGCGCTGACGAGTTTGTCTTGCAGCATGTACGCGACCTATCCTCCCACACGTTTGGAGGTCAGATGGAAAGCAGATTGGAATTTTAGTTGTACAAACATTTCTAGGAGGCAGAGCTTTGCTTTGAAATCAGGCTTTATCTCAAACAGAGCTCAGGACAACAGATTTCATTTTTCATTACTTGTAGTTTTTTTTGCTATGCAATATAAGCCTGATGCCAGATTTAGGGTAATTTTATATCAGAAGAAGAAGAATAGAGAGCTACAATACAAAGGAACGAGGTTCAGCTTGAAAATTCAATCAATTTCAAATTCAATTTAACCATACCGTACAATTCATACAATACCTTAATAGTCACATGTTAAGAGTTGATTCAATTAGTGTGAATACTAATACACTAATTTAACACTTTTACCTGGAAGGCTGACATCAGTAGTGTAGCTGTTTCGATGCACATCCCCAATTTGTGACGCCAAATGGGAAATAGACAATTTGTAATTACCATTAGAAGCCTGCTGTGAACACTTTTGGTTTGCAGAGGCTTTTACAATAAATCTGATATGAATATGAAGTATGGAGCCTTTTGAAGTGTGTAAGTGGGAGCAAAAAAAGAGCAAGCAAATATGAGGAAGTCTTGCACGCAAACTATAGACACACTGTCATTGTGTGGTTTGGCAACTCTGCTAAGGGTGAAAAAAAAAAAAGTATCCTACAGAAAGTCATAAGAACTGTAAAAATGATCATTGGCTCATGTTTCTACACTGTAGGGTCTCTGTACACCAACTGCAACAGGTCAAAGTCCTTGGATGGCCCAAACACCCTGAACACGCTCTTCTCCTGGTAGAACAACAAGTACAACTTAAGATGTCACATACCTGAAGGTCTTGGGCGCTGGAGTCCATAGACTATGGAATGTATGTGGAATTATCAACTACTGAATAAGTTCATGTTTTAAAATGATTTTTTCTTCTTCTTCACTACAGCAGACTTGCTTTGAAAGGATAAATACAGTTTTGTTTTTATAGTTCTGGCTATCATTCATATCTGTAATAATAACACTGTGCTCACAAACTTCATTGCTGAGAACGCAGCAACATTGCCACAAAGAAGACAGATGGGACAAGAGACAGATCAGGCAGATTTTCACACAAACCAATGGTTAGCCAAACTTATTTGGAAGAGAAAAGAAAGGCGAATAGCAGAGTATGACCCAATCTGTCTGCTGTAAACATTGATTGACTCATTGAGTCAGTGGGCTAGTTTTCAGTAGCGTTGCTAGCTTGAATACTTGTACTGTAGAAGAAGTTTATCAGCAAAGAAGTGTCCCAGAAAATTAGTAAAACCTCCTTACAGCAAAGGAAAAAACCCTGCAACAAGGAGTATTAATCAATCTGCTGTTCCACCCAAGTTCATAAACCAGAATCATCTTTTTAAGTAAGGATTAATGCTAATCTACTGAGGAAACATTTGTTTGCATTTAAGAAAAAGAAGGTATTTTCCTACAAATTCTTGTACAACACCTTAGGATCCAGTGGAGTCCTCCATAACCTCAGTCAAGTCTCAGGTAGAGAACCACTGTGTTTATGGAAGCACAAAACACTGTTAAGTACCTGTAATTATTAAAAGTATTACAGCGGCATGAAATTAGTTTAAAATGGTCACATCCTGAGAGTCCATTTGTATTATTTAGGATACTTAGTCAAGTCTACTGTTCTCTACACTGAACTTGTACTTGAATAGATTCACAGCCCCAGTCATTTACACAGTCCTCTGTAGAGATAACCCCAATTACTGCTTCTTAAGACTCACATACACACACGGCTACAATATAATGTGTGATGTGCTCAGGAACTGAGAGCCGGGAGTCAGCAAGAAGATAAGAATGAGAAGATAAAGACGGAGAAGGACAGAGAGGCTGGCAGAGAAAGAGCAAGGAGTTGTTCGTTTGAATTAAAGTGAGGTCAAAGGTCCGAATACAGGGGAAAGCTGATGATGGCACCGGAGACCTGAACTCAAACACGACCTCTGTCCTCTGCTGTCCGCTCTCTCCTTCTTTCTTCTTCCTCTCAGTGTGAGAGTGTGTGTGCATCAACACATAGTTCAAACTTTATTTCCCTCTCTCTCTCTGGCTTTTACTTCAATATGACATCATGCCCTGTATTCAAAATATCCACTGCTCCTTCCACTTCTCGCTATGAAAATACCCTAAATATTCAAAAGACAAATCGATTGTTCAAGCTGTTCAATGCTGGCCCCACACTAGAGGGTAATTGGTCAGATTTTGGGTCAGATTTTCCACCCTCGACAATTGCGCGGGTGTTCCCAATTCGAGGCTGGTCTGAACAGATTATCTGCCCAAATGACCCTGTGAGAGATTTACAGACATCATTTTAATGTTGACGACTGGATCGGAGTCTCCTCAAAATATCAAACATGTTTGATATTTATGACTTGAAATCCTGTAGTGTGAAAGGAACAGCGATGGATTATTGAGCAGTAACCCACAATAGCCAATGAGCGCGACCTGGGAAGCGTAACCAACCATGATCGCAACCAAACAGCTCGCGCTGCAAAATGTATGAGCTTTGCACCCACAAGTGCAACCAGCTGACGAAAGTCCGCCTCCATGTTTGTTTTTTTATGAAGTCACGTTTGATCATGCAAGTTTCTCTGTTTCTGTTTAAACTAAACGATTTCAGAGTATTAAAGAAATACAAACAAGTGTGGGATCCAGTGTCTTGACTGAATTGCCTGGTGTGGGCGTTCTCACAATTAAAATATTACAAGGTTATGAGGTTAAATCTCCCACGTTTTTTAAAATCAGTTAAGATTTGAAAATCCTCTAGTGTGCACCAAGTGTGAGATTTGCGCTGACCAAGAGACATGCACTCCAACACACAGAGAGTAGATCCGTAGTGTTTGTCAAGGCTCAGCTGTGGTAAAATAATACAGTCCAGCTACACAGCAAAGCACACATTATCAAAAGTCCAAGGATTATCTGGGATGTGTTTTTTTCTAGAGGGTTAAACCAGCTGCACAGTGGGTCAGGGCTCAACTCTTAATTTGTCTCTGAGTGAGTGTGTGTGTGTGGACATGTATTGCTCATGTTGTGTGAGTGCATGTGTGTGTGTCAGGGGACTGGGTTGAAGGGTGCTGGGAAAAAAACACACACATTAGGGTCTAGCTATTCAGCACCTCCATCGTCCCATGTAACAAATTGGAACAAACTGCAGTGTTACAGATTGGGGCCCATAAATCACATAGATTGTAACAGCACAGTTTGAAGCATGTGAAGTTTGTTTATTTATAGAAATCAACAACTATTGGATCGATTGTCAAAAAATTGAGCACCAACATTCATGACTTTTGTGATCCCCTGAATTAACTTCTAGCGGCACCATGAGGCTGACATTTGTGGTTTTCGTCCCAAACTTTGGTTCATGGCCAAAGACCTGAAAAACTAATGACCTCAGCCTCAGCTGTACTTTTTGTATAGTATTAATTAGCAACTTTAAGCATGCTAACACCCTCAACTAAGATGGTGAACATTGTGCGCATGCGCCGACCGTGCATGCAGCCTGTTACAGTCACTCCTGTTCTTATTTTTCTCCATTTATTCCTTTATTTAACTTTTTATATTTTGTACATACTTTTATTTGTAAATTGATGCTGCTTTCTAATCTTGACTGGGAGCACCAGTACTGTAAAATTTCCCCCCAGGGATCAATAAAGTATTTCTGATTCTGATTCTGTAAAGATCATACCTGCTAAACATTAACATGTTAGCATTGTCACTGTGAGCATGTTAGCATCCTAACGTTAGCATTTAGCTCGAAGCACTGCTTCAGTACTTCCTCACAGAGTTGCGAGCATGGCTGTAGACACCTAGTCTTATGAAAATACCGATAAAAAAAACGTATTGTGGTTCGTAGGGCCCATATAAATTAGTGAATATTCATATTTTTGTATTTTGTGTAATATGCGAATGGACATGTACATGAAGTGGGTGTTTCCTGCTGCTGTATTGCTGTTCACACCATATTTGCTACAAGCACCCATTGGCATGCTGGAGCCAGGACGCTCTGATGTTTGACCTGCATCCTTACATCTATTAGTGTTAATAAGTTAAACTGTGTTATGAGGAGGCAACAATTTCCAACAGCTCTTCTGCGGAACAAAGCCAGTGTTAGTTTTAATGCTACAGGAGAAGCCGACACAGAGAACACTGCTTTCAGTAACGTACCTTGCTGTCTAAAGGTTAAACTGTCTGTTTGCTAAAGCATGACGGTACTTCAGGTAATGGCTACAATTATTTCAGTGTCGTACAAAGGTTGCTGTTAGGCAGGTCTGAAAGCGTTCTTTCATGCAGCAACGGTCAGAGACTGTGTCTGTGTATGTGACTGTGAGTGTGTACTAATGTCTACAGGCCTTACCTGATTTTCTCATACAGTGCATGGAATCAGCACACACACATTCACACAAATACAGATTCATTTATGACAAAAAATCTTGAGTCAAGGTCTACTCTATCTTTTTCTGAAACAAAATGGACCTTGAGTTTGAGTTTTTTGGATCAAACTACTGTTTCCCAGGTCAAGAATGAATGTTCCTTCCCTGATTAATTGATGTTTAATTTGTCTCATTTATATATCCTTTTTATAAAAGGTAAATTGTAGTAGCGAATGCAGACTCTAGTGTCATGGAGGTATTATTTTTTGGAGTCAAACTACTAATTGATTCATAAAGAAAACAAGGTGTCGCAGCAGTGAACATGTTTAATGTTGAATGAATGATGGAAATCGCCTCTGGAACAATCAACCACACAGGTGTTACCTTTGTTTTGATTTATTGATCATTGCCCTCGGGCCAATCAGTGCACTTTTGAAAAGCAATATTAACTGATTTGTTTAGGCACTTGGGGGCAGCAAACCAAGCTGTAAACACAACATTGATATATTATCACCCCATAAAGTCATTAGGATTCATTTAGAGTTGTGTTTACTCCTGGTAAGGTATATATAAGTGTTAGGCTCTTACTTACTCTTACTCCACTAAGTTCACCAGCTAGTAGTCTGGCTCATAGGATGTAGGCTGTTCATATAAGACTGCCATTGGCTGACTATTTCAGTCGCAATTCTCCTCCCCTTCCGTGTTAACATGTTAACAAGGGTTAGGGTCTAATTACAACACTGAGTGTCGTCCTCCAGTGCCTCAGCCTCTGGACACCACGGGATGACGACCGTAACACATAAGCTGTCCTCCGCGCCTCCCCAGAGGCATGAGTAGAGTCCAAAGCCACTTAGAAATACATGGATGGAGGCAACCTTCCGACGCCGTCGTTCATTAATTCCTAATAATGGACACGTCGGGCATTATCCCTTAATCGACAGAAAAATATTGATAAGTGCAGCTTTAAAATTTCCTGAATCAAACAGAAAAAAATTACTTATCTTCCACAAAGTTTCATTAAGTCTATTGACAAGTTGTGACATGATATTCTGTTCACTAAAAGATGAAATAAGATGATAATATAACCTCCTTTTACAGAAGTCACAATTTGATATGGGTTGATCTATATAATGGTGAGAATTCCTTCATGTGATCCATCGGTCCCCCAAGTCTCTTCTGATCAGCTTGGTCTGAGATATTACGAGTATTTGGAGAAAAAAAATGAATAGGCAGATGTAGACTAATAAATAGTCTCTGGAGCAACAACTATTCTGTGACTATGCTATAAATCAGTTTAAGACCAAAAGGAATCTAATGCTGTGCTGACCCATCACATTCCCCCAAACTAAACATGAGCTACGCCGGCTTCAAGCCATCTCAACAAATCAAAGATTGAGCCACTGAACTGTGTTTGTTTTGAAAGTTTGTTTTGAAATGATTTGTACAGCCTCCTATATGCTTGTAGTGGGAAAGTGAACTTGCATCACTTGAAGACTGATTTTTTTCTTTTCTTTGCATGAAAGTACACAAATTGGAGTTTCTTAACATTTGAAAGCACAGACTGTTGCGGCTCTTCATCTGAGGAATTCGGATGCAGTATTTCTTTTCTGGTTCTCCAACCTCTGCTGTTCAGTGGGCCTTGATCCTCCAAGCAATGGGAAGTGGTAATTGCATAACAGGATTAAAGGCTAAGACAGTTTCTGAGGTAAAGCTGGTTGTAAAAGACCATCCTCGATTAGGAACCTCCTCTGCCACGGCCACCAGGCCCAGAGGCTTGTGGGTGCTTCCTGACAAACTGGCCTGTCTTTATTGATGACAGTGATTGATCACGGCCTCCGGGAAGCTATGAGCAATAAAGTTATTTCTAATTGAAAGTTCACACAGTGCCACAGTCTGCACACACGCACACACACACACACACACGCACACACACACACACACACACACACACACACACACACACACACACACACACACACAAATGCACACACTCACACACTCGTCACAGAGGTCCTGCAGGCGCAAATCCCACATTAGGGAATAGTATGTGCAGATTTAGAGTTTGCAAATGTGTGCGCAGATTGAGCCGGAGACCCACAGACAGTAAAACGGACACACACACGCACACACACACACACACACACACAGAACTTAGTGTCAACCGGCTAGAAAGAGCTTGGCTGACATAATCGATAAGGAGAGGAGAGTCATAGTGCGTGCACAGCCTTGTCTAGCCAGCCCTCCCCAGTGTGACATGACCAACATACCAGATAGAATCTGTTCACGAATCCACAAAGCATCCCTGCTCCGTTCCTTTAATTATATTTTTCTGTGTTGTATCCTTTGTTTACACATTTTTTACACACATATTTATTTCTCTCTCCAGCTGTGGCTCTCTTCCTCTCTGGCTCCGTCCTCTCTGTTTTGTTCTTTATGTTTCCACCTAAAAGACAAATCTTGTTTTCTGTCCTCTCCAGTCTACTTGTTTTTTCATTCAGTCTCTTGGCCGCTACCCCTGCCCCTCTCCCACCTGCTCTCTATCCCTCCCTCCATACTGAATAGATGTTTGCAAGTGTGTTGGCCTGGCCAAACTTTGAATTCATCCCAGAGTGCGTGGAACTGCATGGTTATGGGGGGGGGGGTGTCAGTTTAAACATAAACACAACACAGCATAACTAATATGCTAACCACTGTGTGTGTGTGTGTGTGTGTGTGTGTGTGTGTGTGTGTGTGTCTGTGTAGTATGTCAGTGTGCTGAGATGGATAGCATTGCATATGATAGATTGCATAAAAATGCACAAGCAGATATTAAGAATGTGCATTAAAATCATAATTTTCGTGGAAGATAATTACAATAATGTGGCACCTGTATCACACACACACACACACACACACACACACACACACACACACACACAAACTAACCGAGAGGTGGATTTATTTTGTAAGGGGAGATAAATCCAGCTCTCAGGTTGCTTCTGCAGTCACTAGAAACTGTATATCTCTGGCTGTTTGACAGTGGATCAAACTCTGGGCCATTAAGAACACCTTTAGCCACTGGTGTGTGTGTGTGTGTGTGTGTGTGTGTGTATGCAAGAGAGAGAGAGGGAACTGGGGAGAGAGAGATAAACAGAGAAGGAGACACAGAGAGGGAGAGAGAGAGCTCATGGTGCAGCCCACAGCCAACTCTGTCTAAATGGCTCCTTAGGGAATCACTAAAGCGGAACAATCGATTTCAACAATGGATGGCTTAAAGAATGAAAAAAAAAGAAAAAAAAGGACCATGGTGTCCTTTCCTCCCCTCAACTTCAGTCGTTTCCTTCTAAACTATTAACTGATTCTCCTCACTTATTAACTGATTCCTTCACTAAGAGGGAGGTAATGAGAGAGGCGCCCCGGGAGCTGTAATGGCTACTTCCAAAGGTGCTGCATTTCTGCGAAGAGTTCACCTGTCTACGCTTGGTCTGCTCCGAGTATAATGATGGAGACTGAGATTGGATTATCTCATGAAGCCCAATTAAAGTAGTCATACATAGAGGATCTTGTGGATAGCTGCTTACATGTAATCATCTAATTGGAGTACAATCTGCTTTTTCTTATGCTTAGTTATGCCTCTTGTTTTGCATGCTAATTGGCTGGCTTAAATGCAGTGTAAACAAATGTGTGAAAGTGGCATGCATGTGGGGAAGAGGTCTGTTTCCACTTTAAACTGCAACAGACTCAAAATACTCTGCTGTGTTTATATAATTGTACCATAGTTAATATAAAGTCTACTTTCTTTTATGATTACAGTGTAATTGTGTCTCTTTAGCCGCACATTAACATTCTTTTTTAAAGTAGATGACATGCAGTTAAATTACCATGTTGCCATCTGGCATCTTGATAAAAATGCATTTTTTCTCGAGCTATCATATCTTAAGGGGAAGCCCACGTCCGTCTGGACTGAAATGTCAGCTTGGTTGACGATGATCGGGTTTGTTTCAACCATCTGACATGTTCAGACGAAATAGTTTTAGTTGGCTAGGGTCTAAGCCATTACTTAATTAATTACGGGGCTGCAGCGGTTACCTTTTCACTATGAAATGTGTTGAAATCAAATGTATACAAGTACAAGATGGCATGGCAGTTAAATAACACATAATGAGTACATTTCCATGTATGCCAGATACTAGGAGGAATCAGCTGGTAGCACCCAGCGTTTGATAAAAGTTATTTATATGGTTGGAAGAAACATGAATTCTCCTAAATGAACATATAATAACACACATCAGTCTATATGTGCCTTTACGTGTCCACATAATGGAAACATGAGCATGAGAGATGTATAGAAGTGTTAATGGATTGTGCTAAATCTCATCATCAACTGAAATTAAGATAATCACATAATGATGTTTACATGGTAGTTTATATAGCCTCGATACTGCCTTCATGATCGTCATTTTTAACCAGTTGTTTGATTGCCATAGAGATAAATAGGCTTTCATTAAGCAAGCCACCACAATCACTCTGACAATGACTATGACCTGAAACTGAAAAAAAAAAACAATTACTTCCTCCATTCAGCATCAGTACTAACATCCCACACCAGCCATGCAAATCTCTAAGTGGCTTTGGACTCTAGTCATGCGTAAGGTCAACCCCGGTCAATTATGCAGTTATTTCTGCTTGGTCAAGCAATTTGGATTTTAATCTCATGGCTGTTATCTCAAAATCCACTTTATGAAGTATTGGAGCGAGCCAGCCAGTGGAACGTATATTTCGACCTCCTCTGCAGATGTTCTTGAGGTGAACAGGCCAGAACAACGTCACAGACGATACCAGCGGGTGGGTCAGGGGAGGGCACGAGATCCTCCGATAATTTGCGCACAATAAAAATAAATAAATAAATAAACACATGACAAAAAGCGTCAGCATTTCATCAGTCAGCTCAATGTCTCTGCCACCCTTCCTCTCTCCACCACAGGCCTCATTATGGAGTGCTTTGGAGATGGGCTAAGACGGCGCCGCTTGAGATGAGAGAACAATTAGTGTCAGGAAGCATCGCTCTCTGCATTCTCTGACACTCCGCAAGGGCCATTATCTCACATCAGTTTAGTGCGTACCGATGAACAAGGAGGGTCTGGAGCTGTAAACATTGTTGAGGCAAACAAAAGGAACATGCCAGAAGAACAAGGCGAGCCTCTCAGTTTGGATACTGTGCCCATCTGTGCAGAGTGCCTGTTTAAGAGTCTTCATCGAGACTGGATTGATGTGTATGCCAATATCCGCATATGTTTTTTTTTTTCTCCTGTGTTGTTAAGAATAAAATGTTGATGAGCTCTACAGTTTGACCATCAAAGGAGCAGGAGCTTGCCACAGTTTCACTGCTGGCTCAATATAAAGTGTGTGTCCCGGAATGTATGAGTTCAAATGTCCTTGAAGTGCACTTGCCACACACAAAATAGCACACTGGACAAAACTGCCTTCTTACTATGTAATATGCTTGAAATACAGAGCAGCAAGTCAATAAAAGCACAGCACAGAAGGAACTGTACTAACTCCAACGGAGCCATTAACTATTGATAACATTTGTATCGATTTAGAGGGGTAACTGTCTGAAAGTTTAAAAAAGGACTCTGAAGGGGAAACTCAAGGATAAGGAATTCAGTGATGACTATGGGTTATGGTGATCATTAGCACTAATATACAGGAACCAGCGCAGCATAACCTTCTTTGAGTTCACATTTTATTTCATATCATTTTTTAGATTTAGCAACTTCCAGCCGACCACCCCAGATAATTAATGGGCTTAGTTCATTGAGAGGAATCTTCTTTTTCGTTATTGAAGAATGCATAGAAGAAATAGTGAGGATTTCTTATCTATGTGGATGACCATTTGACATTCTGTTTGTTCATTTTCTGTGTAGCACCATGCTCAGACCACGCTGAGCTTTCCATTCACGCCGGATAACAGATGGATAAAAAGATTCAGACACTGCAGTGGATGCTGTCAATATCGCCAATGACGTATTGCCACGTCTGCCTTGGGATGCAGTCCCAAAGCTACAGTACAGTATGTAAATGATTGCTGGAGGTGCTTTTCTTGCAGTACCTGTAATGAAAAGTACTTACTGACAATGTGCCTCTTAGTAGCCAGTATTTTCAACATGTATCAAATGAGTACATCAGCTAATTAACAGTTACTTTAAGTGCTATACATATTTTATCTGTCATGTCATGTTCTCAGGAAATGAATCAACAGTATAGAACTCTTTCCCACTTTCCTGTCATGTCTTGTTTTTCTTGCCTTTTCTTCTCCGCAATTCGGGAAGTCCAATTCCCGCTGCACTGCAGTCCTTGTCACTGCTACTTCTACTGTTGACCTGATGTGTATCAGGGGAAGCCACGTGTCTCCTCTGATACACAAGCTTTAACATGTGCAGAGATACAGTATCCCCAACAGATCCCACTACCCCTTGCAGGCGAGTATTAATCTCTATCGCTGAAATCAGGCCATGATCTCTCACCAGCTTCCCAACTACAAACGGTGTTAATTATGTTCAGTGACTGACAATGCCAGCTGAACTGCCACAAGGCTTCCAACATCAAGTTTATAAATATCTGGGTGAGAACTTTACCCCTGCACTGTTTATCGCCTCTTCCTTCTGTCTTAAGCAAGCCTTGCAAAGAGCTGTGGACAAACCCTTCCTTAGCAAAGAAAAGGGTCGTCATCGAGGTGCCATGTTTGTTGACAAGTCCACCAGCAAGCAAGAATGCTTATTAATACCAGGAGTGAAGGCACGCGATCAATTGTGATCATTTAGATAACCCAGACACTGAATGCATGTTAATACCAGGTGAAAGTGGGGTCATAGAACATTCTCGATGCACACACACATTTTCCATACACATTACCATTTTCGGCTAGAAGTGAGTGGCCACTTGCACTGTTTAGGAGACCAATAAAATGTTTTAGAGAGGCCTGCTGGCCTGTGAGAGAGCTGTTGATGCCGGCCACCCACAGTGCAATAATGTGGCAAGATGTTTCAGCACATAAACTAAATTAATAGAAACAGAAATCTTAAATCTGTCCTGCCAGGAAAAGTCCCTTGGGGGGTTGATGTTTGCATGGCTGACAGGCAATGGAATAATCCTTCTATTTTATATATGAGGTTATAAAACTTTGATGTTGCGCTTTTCTCTTTCTCCTTTTGGCGCTGGATGATTATGTGCCATTCTGTCGAGTGTATCTCTGGTTTTGTAATGTTTTTTTGTAAAGATTCATGAAGGAGCCTTAGGCGTCTTATTGATGAAAGCATCTATACAGTAGTGAAGTCAGATGCACAAATATGCGCAGTCACACAGTGCAGGGGCCCATCGGATGCTTTTTGCTTGTTGTCATGAGCAGAGTTAGAGATTTTGCAGGGCTGACATTGACATCTGCAATTGACTTGAATTTAATTTGATGTGTGTTCATTTGAGCTGTAGTGGCACATTCCCCCCGCTGATTCAGTAGTGCCGGCATTTCGAAACAAAAGCTGTACTGTTTCTATAGCTGGCAGGAGAATTCATATACAGTGTCTAAGTCATTCAAATGTACAGCAGCGGGCAAAAGAATCACTTCTTTCAGAGCTGAGTGACTGCATTTGTTCGATAAAGAGACAACTCGGCTGATGTGGTTCAGCAGAACAGAGATTGACAATGATAAAATTACTGTCCTTCCGTCCTGTCCTCCCAGACAAAAGAAATATTTAACTCACTATGCAGCCGAGTGACAAACACTTTGGTGGTGTGTATGTGTACAGCTGTGTAGTGTGTAGCGCTATGATAAGGAGGATGTTAAGTGTCTGTGTGGATAATTAAAAAATCTTTGGTTATGTGTACATGTGTGGGACAGAAAGTTACTGCCAGGGGGAATGTGAAAGAAAGAGTATAACTTTAAAAACAACTGCTGACTAATTCCTGATTCCTGTCCATGAACTTCCGTTCAACTCGCCGCATGGTTTTGCTCTTGCAGGAAAGACAATCTCCTGCATAATTACAGCTGAGGTGATTTACAGCCACAGATATCCAAATGCATCGCCTGATCAGGGGAATGATGCCAAACAGAGAGAGCAACTTCAAAAACTCCTAATGTTGTTCAATCAGATCTTGTTATTTATGTCCATGTGCAACCTTGAAAATCTCGTTAGTCTGTCTTTCATTTGGCTTCCCATTCATTCCACTTCATTTTATTTCACAATAATAAAAAGATGATGGATCCAGGATCAGCGAGGTGTTTCCAGCACTGAGTTAAAAGTAAAAAAAAGGGGCTCTCATTTGAAACAGAATTATTATTAAAGACTGATGGAAGATTTACACAGAAGACAGTCACATACCTGAAATTAAAGAGGTTTCTACCGTGGCGGATGATGGACAGTATCAGCTGGGTGTCTTGTTAACCTTCTGTGCACACTTCTATTACAACACAAATGAAGCTGTAAGCTCAAACTGCATAAACAAGGATTTGAGGATATGACAGTTTTGGATTGTAGCCACAATATACTTTCAGTCTGATCTATTATCTCTGGGAGAAGAAACAAGTCAGTTACTGATTAAATGCTTATCTGCTTGGCACAACATCCAAGTTTATGTGGAGTTATTATCACCACGCAAAGTATATTGATCACCCTATTTTGGAACATACTGTGAACCGCAAAGCCAATCAAATTCCAACCCAAAGTCAACCGCCAACTCCTATGCTCATTACATTCCCATCCCAATTTGCATCACAGTTTAAGCCTGAAGAAAGCCTTTCAGTTCTGTTGTTGTTGTTGTTGTGAGTCAGTGTATCCTGCTTGCTAGCTACAACAGAGGCATTCTTTGTCTCTGAGGCCTCTTTGCTGTGCTCTCTTTCTCTGGCCCCTCTTCAACACACACATTCTCTCCCCCCAGCGAATGAGTCTCTGCTATTCCTTCCCAGCTTTGCGCGGGGAGGACATTCCATTCCTTGCATATTAATCACCTCATTCATCCACCAACACAGCATCCACACTTCAGCCAACAATTAGTCCCTTCCTTCCCCTGCTCCTCCTCCTGCTCCTCTTTCCCAGAGGAGTAGAACCCTAGCGTGGGTCGGGCAGCCTATAATCAGCTAGCCACTAATTATGAAGCGGAATCACTACGCTGACGGCCGAGGCTAAACCCTGAAACAGTTACTCGTGTGGGTACATAGAGTCAGAGCGATTATTCTTCAAGGTTGACACTGATAGGCCGCAATTCCTTTTCGTTTTCCTTGTCTTTTCAGCTGCTGCCTCTATGGGTAAGTGGGATATTAACTTGAATGTGGAGAATGATATACAAGGCAGAGACTGAGGCCAGTCAAGATTAAGCCAGCAATAAATTGAGGCATCTGACTGTTTTTTAAGGTGGAAGAAGTTTTTCTTGTTTTTCTTGGTTCAGCATCCTCATAATCCTCTCAGGCGCGAGCATGCGTGAGAACAGAGAGCCAATGATACAGCTGCAATAAATGTGATTGAACACGGACCGTAATTGTCCCTTAGTGATATGGCCTTTTATTTCGCAGCTGGGACAAGAGACTTTAATGACTTGGGTGGAGGCCAGCCGGGCGCTAAGATGGTCAGACAGTGGGACAGCGTGGCACCACTTAGCCCCTGTCAGTAATGGCCTGGACACCTCCATCCCTCTCCTCCGACACAATGGTCTTGCTCTGCCATACCTCATGCCGTCCCTTGCTGTCTCTGCTCCCACACGCACACCAGAAACACACAACAGAGCCGGGCAGACTGAAAAGGCGGGTGATGAGTGGGGGCGAGAGAGAATAGGGTGAAAGGGTAAATGGAGAGAAGAGAGAGAGACACAGATAATGGAGAGGGAGGACACTGAAGGCGCCATCAAAGGAGGGGAGGGTCTTGTGAAAGAGGCAGAGAGACGGAGCGCTGGGAGAAAAAAAAGGAGAACTTGCGGCCCTAGATGATTTGAGATTTTTTTTTCTCCAGTGACAAAAGGCCAAAGCCGCGGGAATGCCAGGGTCAGATAATGAGCGCACACATTGCATCCAGTCTCTGATTCACAGCAACCCCTGAGGGATGACTTCTGAGCCAGCGAAGCACCCTTGAAAAATCTCCACTTACAAACAACAGTTAAGAAAAGTCGTCCTTTTCATGTTTGAGTCTTTCAATATTCTTATCTACACTAGCAGTTGGTGTATTGTAAGCATGTACTGTAAGCATGTGCCGCATGTTTTGCTTGCTAGGCCCATGTTGTCCACGAGCAACTCGTGTAATTTTGCATAATATTTACGCTGAAATAAAACTGTTATGGAACATTTCGCCATTGTGTACAATAAGTGTCCACTGGACCGAGCATCGGAGTTCATTGTGTTGAAAAGACTCCTGTGAGTATGGAAGTAAGTAAACACTGTCACTTTGAAGGACAAGCTCTATTCTGCGCTGTTGTCGCTCTGAGAACACACAATGTTCAACACTCTTTTTCACTTTTTTATTCAATGCTGCTCTCACTTTTTATTTACTTTGCTCATCCTCTCTCTCGTTTTCTTTCAGCCTCAAAACTTTTCTAAGTGGTTACCAG
This sequence comes from Enoplosus armatus, assembly GCF_043641665.1. Taxonomy (NCBI): domain Eukaryota; kingdom Metazoa; phylum Chordata; class Actinopteri; order Centrarchiformes; family Enoplosidae; genus Enoplosus; species Enoplosus armatus. The sequence goes on along the minus strand of NC_092184.1, from coordinate 22,963,707 downwards.
GTTAAGTAAGAAGGTTGACATGACAGCTCCACTCATCTCCACTTTTGTAAAAAAAAAAAAAAATTTGCCAAACAAATTGCTCCCCCAAAGCCACAATGTCAGGAGCAGAGCAAATTATGGGACAGAAAAGGAGAAGGAAATATGGCAACGAGAAAAATCTTGAAAAGGGAAAGAAAATGGCTCACAACAAAATCGATACAGTTACACTTGAACTTTTTCCTCACTTCAAGGTTCTCCTTGGGAGAACTTAAGAATACAGGGACTGCTAAACATTACGCAACAAGAGGAGTGATGCCCTCAATGCACCTCACTTTTACTTAACTCATCGCTCACTCTAGATGTTGTTGAAATACAAAAGTAAAATCAAAAATATGTTAGTGGTGTCTTTTGTTCCTTTATACAAGCTGATCTTCTACCAGTCCTTAGGGATGGGTACTGAAACCCAGTATTAAACGGGCCCCAGGGCTGAAGACCGCGGTATCGACAAGCTACGTCGCTATCGGTTCTGTGTCAGTAGGAGAAATGAAGAAAATAGATTTCTTTAGACTACATAACGTTATCTTGCACCTTTTATCTGAAGAACTCTGTTTGTAATCTGCAAAAAGATCAAGAAATTCGTTAGTCTCTCCTTTCGGAGCCTGTCATGCACACACACACACACACACACAGAGTCCTGCTCGGGTTCGAGTCCGGCCCGGGCTCTTTGCTGCATGTCACCCCCTCCCCCTCTCTATCTCCCCTGCCTTTCCTCTCTCTCTCTACTGTCCCGCCAAATAAAGCAAAATTTTGGGGCATTTCGGTTTATTTGACCGGATACATATTTTAACCAGATAACCGGATAACCATTAGCTGATCATTTAACATTTAATTATAAATAATAATACCGTTAAAGTACCGGATCAATAAGCAATATCGCTAAGAGTAGTAGTACCGTTAAAGTCTTGACGATACCCATCCCTACCGGTCGTATTTGGTCGATTAATATGATGCTAGTTCTGCGCTGGTGACAGTGATAAAATATTCTAATTGTGTTAATTAGGTCAGCCTATGAACTGACCCAGTGCACTAGCCAACCATATGCCCCAACAAGCCATCATAGGACTGTCTAATCAATAATAACCTCATTGTGGTTGAGTGTCGCTGAACTCCTCACACACATACATGCACACACATGCTCCAACACAAAATATCTCTCTCTCTCTCTCTCTTCTCACTCTCTCTCATCCTTTCTCTCTCTTCCTCAGTGTGTCCTAATTTGGTAGTCCACTCTGCCTGCGGGTCAGCAATCTGTCTAGCTCTCATTAGAGATCTGTCATATTCATTCGGAAACCCATTTCTTTTGGCCAAATATAAAAGTGGGAAGTCCATGCTGTGCCACATTTTATACATTTAATTGAGGAAGGAGGGAGACTGAAAGCAGGACAGATAAGTCACTTCAAACATTTCTAATCTCCTCCTTATTAGCCAACAGTAAACATGCCTATACACACTGGGGAATGCAATTTTCTGGTATTTTTGTCTTTATTGGGTCTGTGACAAGACATCGAGAGGCAGCATTTAGTACAGCAGCACAGACCGGCAAATAAGTCCAGGAATCTGCCACTTTAATTCCTTGCCAGTAAACCACTAACTTGTCTTTATTACCTGTCATAATGCTCCAATGTTCACGCCTTTGTTCAATTTAATTAAACCTAATCCATGTGGTAAGAAAATAATAACAAACAGGTACAGTGATTGTGTTATTTATTCAACCCTCTCTAGGTTTGCATGCTCAACAAGGGCATGCTAGTAATTAATTGGAGCCTGGAGGTTGGAAGGCCCGGGCCTATCGCATGAGGTCAATACGGCGGCAAGGGCCACGCCTATCCTGTAATAAGCTGACATAGTTAAGGACGTAATTGGCTGGCGCAGCCAAGCGACAAGGGCAGGCCGGATGGAAGCACTGACCGTGAAAAATTAGAGAGGATGGTTTAAGATTGATCACTGAAAACCTCTCCACCGGGCTCCTCCGCTCATAATAACCCACAAGGATTACAGAACGGCAGGCAGACTAATCTGAGGGAAGGGAGTATAATTGCAGAGGCCATATCTCTCAGAGAGCTAGCTTTTTAAGCCTAGTCATCCGTTTGTGAAAGATGACGCCTTTTGGGGGGAAAGAAAGGCAGTAGACAAAGAACAAAGAAAAGTTCATCTTGCAGAACCACTAATTTATCCCCTTGTCTAATATTCTCTTTGATACTTACATGCTAACTGGATGTCACCCTGCACACTGTCCTTGATAGGCTGCTCATGTGGATATACGCTTAATCACTCCAGGCTCAACACGGGCAGCAATAAAAAGACGTCAGGAGCCATGGCGATGGCGGTGAATGAAGACATAAAGCTCAGCCCGATCCCCGATCCCCGACAGGACTGAGCCGGGACGACAGTATTGACAGCCGCGGCCGTTTGCCGTTTAGCCTAATTGGGATAGTGATTTCCATATAAACAAGCAACAAATTGTTACAAATGACGTGTTAAGTGGGAGCGCATAATGCAAGGTGGCGGACTGCGCAAAACAAATTGGGAGCGGGAACTAGCGCCTAAATACAGATTGTGATGTTCTCAGTGGACTTCAAGAGGAGGGGGTGAAGGAATGGCCCAATTAGGCAGAATGGAGAGAAGATGGTAAAATCGAGGGTTGTGGGAAATGAATGAAAGATGGCACGGCTGTACAAAGTTGAGGAGAGAGGGAAGGAAGAAATGAGTGTGAGGGAGCTTCGTCACACCTCTGTGTCAAGTTTTTCTAGCTTCTGAGCCCCGGAAGGATTGACTTTGACATGCATGAACACATGCACACAGCCCCCTTGCCTGTGTAATAAACTGCCATCCACCTACTGCTCCCATCCCGTTCTGATGTGGAACTCCACTCATCTCAACAGCTGCTAAAACACATCTATTCATTTAAGTACCCGCTCTCTCTCCCCAGTGTGTCAAATGAAATACCCCAGAGAATCACGAGTATGGCTTCTAAATACAGGTAATTGGTCATTCTGTCAGTTTTTATTAGTTGAAATGACATTCGGTAGCCTCTCTGCAGCAGTTTGAAGCACACATGATGCTATACTGTTCGCGGTCTAAGGCCCATTTCCCACAATCCCCTGTGATCATACATCATCATGATGGGTGACATTCATGTCAGGGCACTGGTTGCTATGTAAAATTCATGATAGTATGTTCATGAAGTATATAGACTCTATGACAGGGCTGCACATTGGGATGGCATTTTCGGCAGGACTTGTGATATTTATAAACAGTACACTGGCCAATGTTTATATATAGCTCGACAAATAGATGGAACCTGTATGAATTCCGTTCAGCTATTACTGGGTGCAGCATATATTTTACAAAGAAAAAATGCATTGATATCTCCCGCTGACATCCAGACATGCTGCTGCAACAGTTAACAGTAAGACAGAGTGAGTCCTCCGACACTGACACTGTGTTTTTGTTTTTCCACTAATGGCTCTATTTTTCTCTTACCATACATCAAATTAATTTAGTGCCTGATATGCAGTCCCGGGCTATTCTGATTTAAATAACTAATGAAGCGCTTCTTGCTGCCAAGAAGGAGCATCTGCTCAAAGAGACGCAGAGTCAATTTTCATGAATTCGAAACAGCCTCTGGGGAATCAAAGAGAGAGGCAGAGGAAGGATGGACGCACGAGGAGGAGGGTGGGAGGAGAGACTGTGAAGAGATTCACTCCAGACCTAGCTTTGCTGTACATGTTATACCAATAATCACATGAGGAATACTCCTAAATAACATGCTATATTAATGGTTTGTTCCACAAATCCTACCACAGTGCCCGATAGATCTTTGCCACCTGTGGATTTACGAGCTGGTCATGGTTCGTAAAATACAACGTCACAGCTGTGATTAAATGTGCGACAATGTGAGCTTGACAGCGTGCAGAATATTTAATTGAAATACGTCCATCTATGTTTTGTATCGACAGGACGGATAATACTATAATTAAGATAAATCCAAATGCCAGGTCTACAGGTTGCCATCATTGCTGATCGTTGACTGACTAACATGCAGCCAGCTAACTCCACAGTTCAAGCTGTAGTTCAAGCAGACATGGCAACATACTGTATATTTAACAATAATCAATAAGGGATTACTTTATTTGTTTACTCTTTGACTGACAGTGCAGGAGCTTAATTGCACACTCTGCTGTTGCAATCATCGCTGCTCGTCATGCTGCTGTCGGTCATTGCTGTTGCTCACTAATCAGCTCCCGCCTCCACCCATATCCACCCATGGACTTGGAGTTCAGGACACAAGTTAGTGCTTTGACACAAAATAACTACACTGAGCACATTTCATTCATCACTGTAAGAAACTGGCATCATTAGAGCTGTCTTTCCCAGTTAAATTGATCAATGAAAGTAATCACATATGAGCGTCTTGATTATAGATTTCATATATCTTCAAGGTATAAAGATTTTTTTATCTTAAAGATCCCAGTTTTGCCAAAAACCGTTGGCTCATTTTCAAAGAGCAACTCTGCAGAGAGTTGGCATATGTACTGCACTCTACTGAATAACTAACCTACACTTTCCTTTAAGGACCCCTCAACTTGGATTTATGTCAGAGTCATGCTGCGTGTTACTTCAACTCTCCTAATTATGTGATTGAGATCCAACACACAGGACTTACTCAACCAGTTGATGTGTATTATTTGATACTAAACATAAAAGGAATCTTTTCATAAAATGATATACAGTACAAAGTTGTCACGTATGCAATGTTCCAGGTGGATAACTAGCAGATGTTGGGGCCCCATACTGATAAGATTCATTATAGTTTGGGAGTCTCCCTTGGAATGTGGGAGTTATGCGATAGAGGTCTCTTTTCCTTGACCCCTAGACTGCTGTCCAAATAACTTGTATATCATAGGTTTTGGGGTACTGAGGGACCCTAGGGAAAGATAAGTTTATAGATTTATGAGTTATAATAGGACCCTATGTATGCCTAAATGTATAAAGGACGAGGTTGAACAGTGTTCGAGGCAGCAGTACTGATTCGGCTACGGGTGCTGTACAGGTCAAGATGCGCATGCCTGTTGATCCTGTTCTTTGATGCAAATAAAGAATATTATGTGAAAAGTCAGTATCAGCGGAGTTTCCTTCCATCATCGAATCATCGCCTACATCTGGGGAATGAAGAAGAAATTGACGACACAGTCAACCAGATTTTAAAAATAAATCGAATAAAGACATTTTCAGTTTAGTCTGCTGCTCAGCTACTCAAATTGCCATCCTTAATCTGAACCATTCTGTAAACAATAACATTATTACTACTGCACTGCTGCAGCATCTGGTTTTTATCTTTTGCTAACGGAAACAACATAAACTGGAGTCCCTGTGATGAGATCACACCAGCCGCGATGCCCGTCGACATGCTGATGTTCCGACTGATGAGTACGCAGTAGTCATGACAACATTACATGAGTAATCAGTACTCATTGGTCGGACCACACCCACGTACTAACATACTGGGATACAGTGATATGACTTAACATGAATGAGGGCCAGGGGGGGAAAGTGGCTCGGACCACACCTATCTTTGAACTCGGCCTTCGTTTTTATCTCAACTACACACCTGTAAAGTTTCCTGACTGCATTTTAACAAAATCTGTCCACAGACAGATTTATAAGACAGACAGATGTTTAAACACCACACACACACACACACACACACACACACACACACAAGGGGAAAACAATACCAGCCGCACACTGTTGTGGTGGGTAATTATCAATAGATGGACAGAAAAGACGGACAAATAAACCGCTAACTTGAAAAATGCTTTTTCCATCTCAGACAGCAGTATAACTGTGCCCGGAGGTCAGATGTATGTACACTATGCCACAATCTCCTGCACGGAGGGTGTATTAGTGAAAAGCACAACACGGCACATTATAGGAGAGCACGCAATAAAATGTGGATCAATAACTGCACAATTCCCCCTATATGTGTGAAGGCAGACCTTGATAAAATGCAAGGGGGTACAGCAGGAAGGTCTCGTAGAATGTGATGGTGCTTGTACTGGCAGCTGTCGGATTGGTTGTAAATGTTGAAGAGATAGTAGTGTACAGTCGCAACAGTGGTAGTTGGAATTTAAGTAGCAGTAATACTTGTAGAAACAGTAGTACTGCTTAATTTACTTCAAGTGCATGTTACTTTAGGTTAGGTTTACTTTGACTGCACAGTAAATATTAACATGTATTGCCCTCTACATGTAGAAAAATGTTTCATACTGTAACTGGAGCCAACCAAGTGAAAACAATACAATTTTATTTCAATTGGCATACTTGTGCTGTTACAGTACAGGTATGATGATGAGAAAACCGGCTATACCTCCTACAATATTGTGACAGGTTTAGCAGAACTCAATATTGTAAAAGACACAACAATTGATATCACATCAGACAGCATCATTCTCCCCGCAATCAGGCTTCTGTGATAAATAACTAAAGCTGCATCAGCCGATGTCAGGAGGGCCTAATACTTCATCTCGAGTTGATCCTGTTAGTTGGATTCAGTCTACTTGTTAACTCCAGTGGCTCTCTAACGCTCTCTATCTACTATACTATCAGCTAATTCCCAGCATAGGAAAGTAAACAGACATTAAGGGCTTCTTGCAGCTTAATATAGCTATTATCTGTAATGTTAGCAAGTAATGTTACTTATGATGGAAATTATTAGGATTCCAATCAGTCCAATCAGTGGGCTGTCGATGTCAAAGACCACAACGTTTTTCTCCAAAATCTGCTAAGTGGTGTCCTAGCTATTATGTGTGATAGATGCGTAGATAGAATAAAATTCACCACATGTAGGTACATTGAGAAGTATGTTTTCAAAGTTGAGCAGTCGTGTATTAGCAAGTTTAAGCTTAATCGGCTGCGTGTGCGTGTGAGAGAGAGAGAGAGATACTGACACACCATTAGATATGTCACAAACCAATTCATCTGTCATCTCCCGAAACTCGTTTCATTACCACCGCCACCCTCGGGCCTCGCACACCCTTCACAATCACTCACGTCTCCATTGATTAGATCTGTTGCATCTTGAGCAGTGAATCATTTTCTTTGCACGCTGAAGCAAATAAATGTAAATGTAACACTGAGTAGCCATAGAGACACTTTAGACAACCTTTTACCATGTGCATGAGTAATATATGCACAATACCAGGGATATAATAGTGATGGATGCTGAATAACATTGAGGAACCAGATTACTGAGACAAAAGATATTCAATAAAAATGGTTGTGTCGGGAACTTAAGGTTATCCATTTAATTAGACAGTAACCTTGAAAGCTGTCTTATTGTGTACATCATTTCTTTTACATAATTAATTATGGAAATGTCATTCATACTCTGTATTTTGTTGACAATTATGGTTATTGTTGACTGGAGTGACATAAAGAAAACCACACAAACACGTTGAATAACATCACAACAAGCTCCTATAGCTTTAGCTTTTTGTCTTTCAGAAATGCTCATTTTTCTTTCTTTCTGTGTGGAACTTAATCCACCAGAGATAAGACTTGCTGTAGTTCAGTGGAGCAGCACACATCAGGTAAGACAGCAAAACTTAGCAAGTACTTATACACCTGCACATATGCTGAGCAGGAGGTGGGAAGCATTATACTGTAGCTATTTTTTGCAAATCTCCTGTTTTTTTTCTTTTCCAGGGATTCTCTGAAGCAGTGAACTCTGTCTCGGCAAGATGTTCGATATTGTTTTTCTCCAAGATCAACCTGAGCCGCATCACACGGTGCCACAGTCAAAGAAGAACTATGTAAGACACGGCGGGAATGAAAGAGAACGGTGCACATTTACAACAACGGCTAATTAGGATTCCTCTTGGAAGGCATGTTGCATATTGTAACCCAGCGCGGGACTCCGATGTAAAGGTGTTGAGAGAAAGACTGCATCAAGAGATCTATGCCTCCTAATATGTTAAAGTTCAGGATATCGTGCATTTTACACAATGGCATCTGCCTGTGTAAGCTATTGTACTGTAATGAGGTGATTTATCTCTTCTTCAAACTACCTCTTCTTCACTCGACTGCTGTGAAAAACGAGTCGTGTCTATGAGACCCCACCACTCTGCCTGTTGATGCTTTAGAACAGAAGTTCATGCAGTAATTACTAGAGGTGGGTGGGTACATCTGCGTCTGAGGATTTTTATGGTACTCTAGGCTAAGCGTGTGTGTGTGTGTGTGTGTGTGTGTGTGTGTGTGCATGTGTATTAAATCAGTACCTGTGAAGTTGAATCTACAGTGGTAAATTCCCTCGTGCCCTGCAAAGCTTGAAATGAAAGTTTCCCCTAATTATTGTTTATTTTTACACTTGAATTAATAAAACCCCTTTTCCCACAGATATCAAGTTACACCGCACTTTGAAAAAACAGAAGAAAAAAAAACTAGCTCTCTGCATGATCTGCAACGAGGAGAAGCACGCTCTGCAGATTAAATAAATATCCATATGTGCTCTGCTCTCATTTTCTTCAATGTGTCCCACACTTAGAAAGAATCAGTAGCAGCTGACTAATGAGCTCATTAGCGGATCTTTCAGCACCTGAATATTTGTTCCTCTTCATTGGTGAAGAGGGGTGTGTGTGTGTGGGGGGGGGGGGGGGACAATACCTATCGTAAGAAAATGTTGAAAAGAACCTAAACAACTTCATATTCTGTCCAAATGCAGTTGATGTGTGCGGTAAAGTGGGTGTGGCCCTTTCTTTCACACATGGCGGTGCCTTGGTGCATTCCCTCGTACATATGTGCATGCCTCCGAGGTCACTAATCCTCTTATTAAGTCAACCTTTACCATGAGATTAGTGCCATGTCTGAAACTATCAGTTGCTACGGGAGATATCGCAATAGGGCTGAACACTTTGTTCTCTTCGAGGCACAGCACATCCTGAGAGATTTAATGTGCACAGAGAGAAAACAGCACTTGTCCAAAAAAGGTACGAAATAATCACCACTGATTTACGCCTCCAAAAGGCTTTACAATTTAAATTAATTAATTGAGAATTAAAATGCTAAACGGATAATTGGCTGGAGTCCTTCTTCGCCTCTAATGTGGGAGATTGTGGGGTTATGTGCTCTTGAATAAACAAGGATCCTCTGGTGATTATGGAAAAAACAAGAGACACTCAACAAGTCCGTTAAAAAAAAATGGGTTTATTTTATTTGACGAGCTGTTTTGCATTTTAAACTATCTGTTCAATGGGTTGTAAGTTTGATTGGACCTCAGGTAATCAACTACATCCGCTTCCGATTCTCATTTGCATGTTTATTGCCTGTCAAAGATCCACAGTTCTGTATGAGTTTAAAGGGTGACTCAATAGTATTCAGGCACGGTGCGCTCCGCCCACAACCCAAATAGTGACGTCAAAGAGGGTACTTGGGAGTTGTCTATCGATTTAGCATTGCACTCCTATGACACTGGGCTCACGATAGACAGTTTACAACAAAAGATCAAAATCGATGCAGCAGATGCACCCAGAGATATCATCGTTTCTATTCCAACCCCTCTTCTTCCTCGTCAAAACCTGGCACCTACATTACCCACAATGCAACTTGTCTGGTGACAGAGATTCAGGCATGTTATGCTAGTGGTGACTAATGTAGCCTTTAGACTTTATACAACCTTTGCAGATATGCATAGTTTCACATATGCAGTTGTCCCCCCCCCCCACGTAAACAGTTTAAAATCCCTTTTAAGTTATAATCCTTTTAGATTCATGGTCACTATTTTTTCAGCAATAGCCATTCAATATATTTGCATTCAGTAATTATCTTTCTTCACAGTAGTTTTCATTGTTAGCAGCACTGTCAGCCATTACCGTACTGGATTCAGATTGCCTTCAGACGCACAATGGATTCAGAGAAAACGATGCTGCATGTGATCCAGCGTTACTGTTTGTGATCTCAGCATCTCTGTTTACTGTTCACCTGCCTAACACTGTAGCAGAGATGTATTACATTACTGCTAATGAAAACCAAACATGTCTGCTGCTGATTCACATTAAAAGCATTCAACTGGTGAAGCCACAGGAAACACAATGTATTTGTCGCCAAGGTTAGCGCCGACTGCAATCGTTCACTTGTTTTGTCAGTGGATCACTTTTAAATAAGTAACAACTTGATGGAAAACACCTGATTTGACATCACCGAATGGGTGTGGCTGATAGAGTAACACACCTTTTACACATTTAACACATTTAAACCCATGAGCAGTGCAGCAGCAGCTGCTACTTCTTGGTGCTCAACCCTGTCAGATTTTAAGAAGCAATGTTTACTGACAGCAAAATTCAGTGTTGCCAACAGAACTAGACACCAGATTCATCCCTCCACCCCCACTACACACAGACGGTATAAACACCCTCTTCACTCAACCGTGATTTCTCAGTAATTTGAGTTTCAAACAAAGTTCGCTCCTTTAACATAAGTAGAAAAAGAAGCACAGAAATGCAAAGAGAGGGATGAGTTGAGCTGAGAGAAGGTTGGTATCTGACAGAATGGAATGGCTGAGGAATGAGGCCTCACACAAAAGCCCACTAACCTTGATCATTCCTTCCCTCTTTATTACTACATCTGCATTCAGCATGCTCCATCGTGCAATATTTTCATATGCAAGTCAATTTATCTTGCAGACAACCAATCTGTCATACAACCACAATGTCAAAACAATTACAGCTCACTGAAAAACAAGACTCAAGAGTGGGAAGAGGCTCTGCAATCCACTCAAGCAGCAGCAGACCATTAGCCTTTCATTAGCGCCAAAAAGCACAGAGTTGGAGGAAATGCATGTTTAATTGTATTGTATTGTGACAGATGAAGAGATGTGGTGAATATGGGATGTAGTGTTCTTATACTTGTGCATTTGGGGGCTGTGAAGGAGCTGGTTGAATTCTGCGTGAGAACGTACAGTAGATGTGTGCTTGTAATATACATGTTTTTGCATGTGGATGTATGTAGAGCTTAAGTGTGCGCATGACTCTGGAGGAAAAGAGTGTAAATGTGAATATCTAGGCCAGCAGTAATGAGTTTCCAGTCGCTGCAACACCAGCCACCCTGTGATCTATTTCTACATTGCCACTGGAGCTTGCCTGCCTCTTACCATACAATATACTGTACATATGTACGTAAATATGTGTGCGGGTTTGTGTGAAAGGCTGAATGTGAGAGTGCTGACTACATGGTGGAGATCCAGATAAACGCAGGATGTCTGGAGAAGCCAGTACTAAGGAAGTTTAATATTTTAATCTTCTGGAGGGGACGGCATTTCCAGAAAGCTTGTGTCAGTCATGTACTTTTTACAGTCATGCTTGTTAGCAACATCTGGTTTTATAGTGCAGTGAGGCTATACTGGTAACTTATCAGAAACACACACACACACACACAGACATAATCACATCACAATAACACACCCACAAGCTAGCCAGCCAATATGCATCCAATCAATCTCATTTGTTCTGCACATGTGCGCACACACATACACACACTTTCAATTCTTATGGGCATGCAGTTGATTAGCAGTAACCTAGTTCAATAATATCCACCACATGTAGGTCACTATATACTAGGACCTGAGTGGTGGTGGTGGTGGTGTGTGTGTGTGTGTGTGTGTGTGTGTGTGTGTGTGTGTGTGTGTGTGTGTGATGAGTGTAATGGGGCTGCAATAAACCAGCTGGATGGCAAACCGCAGCAGGTCTTCCAGGCCTCCAGCAGAGGCTCAGCTTGTGGAGGTCAGAAGTCATCTCTACTGACACAGTGCATACCTGTATGTACAGTATACACTGTATACACACTTAGATCCATATAAATATTACATGCAATTTTAAATAACATGAATGTATCGAAATACACATTTATTTGCTGGTTTCCGGTTGCGACAGTGGGTCAAAGCGCCCATTGCAGCCCTAACTTAACGGCAGTAGCACAGGATGGTGATATCTTGTGTAAATTCTTGTTTCAATTTTATATTCAGTTATTTGAAAAGAATGAACATGCTCTTCAGAACAGGTGTGCTGAAGGCACAACAAGATCCAGTTGTCAGAATCGACAACATCTCACACCACAGACACTTACAATTCTCACAAACTTTGGCATGCCCAAGTGGGGTTTTGCCAGATGGCCAGTACACGATGTTTATGGATCAAAAAATACCATTAGTTTATTTGAAGCTACGGGCCAGCTGGATGTTGATCTCTGTTGGCAACAAGATGTTAGAGAGAAACGGGGGAACTGGGTTTAAGTTGTGGCTAAATAATGAATAAGCCCTGGCAGGCCTCGGCTGGCCCTGTAGTTAAAACATGAGCTACTACAGCCCATGGTGCTCAGCGTAGTGCATGACAGTTTCACAAAGTTCAGCTAAGGTTTTGGCACAATAGTCACAAGGACTTTCATTTCCTTAAAACTCCATGTCTCTGTGGTTGCAGGGTAGATTGTCCACTCAATTTGATTCTGCTGTGTCCTGAGCTGGCCTCAGTTCACTGAGATGGCAGCACTCAATTAAGAAGTGATATCAAGGGAATTGATAAAAAACTTTGATGAATTGGTGAACTTCCCACTCCCCTTTCGGTGACGAGCGCTAGTTGAGCAGCACAGCAAAAGATGAAAGGACAATTTGTACCCGAACCTAGGCGTGCTTCGAAATATGAGCTAGTATAATGAGATTGTCTAAAAATTATCTCCCAGGGCAGGATAAAGATGAAGAACTGCTCTCCTATTGGAATCAATTAGACCAAAGAGGATTTCTGCCCCAAAACAGCTTTTTATTGTGATGTGCAGATTTTTTATAAAATACAAATTGAATCAAAGGGAGTGGTAAAGCAATGTATAGGCCAAAGGTTATTACCAGGGCTGATTTAGTTTCTTTAGTCTTATATAAAGGTAAAAGGTGATGAAGCACACTCCCAAAAATACACCCAGTCCCTCTCAACGCAGAGAAATTCCATCACATCCATAAACGCGGTGACAACTCTACCACAACTTAACATAATATTTGTAATACTGCATAATACAATAACATTCATTCATTCATTCATTCACACAAACACCACGTTGACAGTGACAGGAGTTGCAACCCTCACAGGTTGCCATGTGTTAAGGGGAAAACGAGAGGCCAATCCCAACACCCAGACAGTATGCAAACTGCACAGAACAGGCCACAGCTGGGAATTAAGGCCGCAAACTTGTTGCTGTGCTAATGACTTAGCCAGTGCCTCCTTGCCCTTTTCCTCCACTCTCCAATGCACACCACAGGGGACACATAAGAACACAAATACATGCAGAGTACCACTCACTACCACAGCTTGTAAGCACAGATATAGCCAACCTTTCCCCATTCTGCTTTGAGAAAAATAATAATGGCAAAGTCAATAAGCGCACTCCGAGGCAGACAGACACATGCCAATGGACAAACACAATGGCATCTTATCTTCACTGTGAAAAGGCCAGAAAAGCTGCATGTTTCTCGTGAGATGATAATAACCACCTTGAATTTAGCTCATCCACTTGGAGGCTAACACTAAAAACCTGCATATGTTTGCAGAACCTCTTTGTCATTAGCTAAGAGACAACCTACACTGATGGTAATTTACCTCCTCATTTTTTGGAAATGATGTTTCCTCTCCGATCTGAGCCCTTTTGCCTCAATCATTATTTTGCTGGAACAAGACTGATGATGCTCCAGCCTACATGCCTCTATGACCTATATGTGTAACTTGGAGGAATTTCCACTTTTCAATACACTCTCATCTACACATGCATCCACTAGTGTGTTCATGCACCCACGCATACTTAAAAGACCTGCACACACACGCATGCAGGCATTTGTATGATGTACGCATAAACACATCCGCTAAACCTGTATGTACATGCTGAAAACATGCATGTAAACATATCCACATTTAAATGCTAGGAATCTTGCTTAACAAATCTCTCCATCCAATCAATGGGGGTCACAGTCTAAACCCACACATACTAGCAAGAAATATCACTGCACAAATACAGTACATATGATGTGGTGTGTGGATAGAGATTAATCAGATTAGGGAGATTGTCACAGGGGCCAGTGCATCTGGCACTAAGCTTGGCCTAAAGGCACGCACTGATCCCACAGTAGAAAATGCATAAGTAGGTTTTGTCTTCAACCTGCCAGCTCTGTAATCAAAGTGGAGCAGAGAAATCTTCCGCATGAGTGTGCCCTCTTATTGAGTTCTTTTTAAAGGACCAAAATGAGAGATGATGCAAGACACACTTGCATAATAGCTTTGTTTTATGTAAGATAGATTCAGGCGTCTTGTTGGCAAAGAACTAATCAGGAAATAAGGCTGGATGATTTTATAATTTTACTATTAAATATGGCAAAATTAGCGCTGAGCTCTGTTGAAAATATAACAAAGAATACTGGTGCAGCACTGCCAACATAAGGAACAAAACTGCAAATACCATTCTGTGTCAGGTAGCTGTGTAATGATGGCCATCGTACACATTCAGTTTTAGTGATGCGTGACACACATATGATCAAAACTTTTCCATGGGAATCCACGCCATGAAGAACTCCGATTCTTCTGAAGGCAAAACGAGCGGCCTGCTTGGCGTCCACTGAGTGTACACGCCATGAATATCCTATCAACAAACGACCCTGTGCAGAGAACAAACACCATGCTTCCAGCTGTGTTTGCTGTATATAAGTACATGTTGGGTGATTGTTGGCACAAGCCCAGAGGATCTCCTCCTCAACAATGTGAGAGCAGAGTGTATACAGTGTTCAGCTGAGGGGTCTTAATTGGCGGGCTCCCATGCTGCTCAGCAGTGAGGCGTTGGAGGCTGAAACTCTTGCATGTCTCAAAAGTGGCTTTGCCTTATGATTGATTATAATTATGGCCCTCTCTGCAAATCCTGGCTTTCTTGGGTGGGCGAGCTAACGTGCCTGGCGGAGGCTTAGATGAGGGGGTAAAGCACAGTAATATGCTGTGAGCGCACACACACACACATAGGGAGACAACAATAAACACACTGAGTCATTTGCACACACGCACACGCATATTTCTTCTCCCAGCCCAAACCCTTGAACAGTGGATATGGGAGTTTGACAAAACCAGTCAATTAAGGAGAAGCACTGGCTTCCTCTGGAGGAAGCAGAGAGGAGAAAATTGGACAGGAGCGGTGAGACATAAGGAGGAGAGGTAACAAAATGTAATGCAGGGAGGAGGATGGTGGGGATGAAAGGAAGGGACCAGCAATGAAGTTGTAAGAAGTTGTGCTAAAGCATTACCGAAATATCACTACCAGAGAGAAAAACGTTTTAGTCATAAAGATTTGCATTAGCCTAAAAGTGTGGGCAAGTCATTTCTTATAAAGGAAAGGAAAGGTACGTTCTCATGGGAATATTGTCTGCTACATGCCTGTGAGTGATGTAAGTAGGAGACAGAACAAAGTGCCTGTGTTGGGTAGGAGAGAGAAACATAAAGCCAAAGTGAAAGACACTGGAGGTCAGGAAGTCTGAGAGAGCATTAGACAGAAGTGTGAAAAAGAGCACAAATGGCAGCTTCCACATGTGGGAAATGCATAGCCCGGAGCACACTGACATTTCCGCCCACTCAGTGATCAATCTCTTTCTTCTCGCGCTCTCTCTCCCTCCCCACGTCTCTCCTCACTCTGCCTCTCATCACGCTCTCTTTGCCAAATCATATGAGGCTGATTTCCTTTCAAGTGCCAACTTGTGTGTCATAGACAAAACTGGCATCACGTCTCTTTGTCTTCCGTAACGAGGTGTAGCAAAGGTTAAGTGCGCTCATTATGTTTTCAAAAAAGCATTGCATCGGCAGGTCAGGCGGTCTCGATGTCTCCGTCAGCAACCATACCAAGGCACCTGGTGGATTTTGGCAATCAGGGGGCCGTCGAATTCTGCTGCATTAAATAACACGTGCTTAAGCCCTGAATGTTACTGTAATGTTAAACTACACGTATTAATGTTAACACTAACACACCTGCACTTTATAGCAAATATTTTGTTATCAGTTAAAAACAGACATGAGTGCACAAACATGAACTAACTCACAGAAACATAAGCTTGGAAAATGCCATGAGCCCAGTTGCTAACACACCTCTTAGTCAACGCTACCGTCGGAAGCAGCAGGCGTGCACTCCGAAACATGTCCCTCAGGTTCTGCCTCTTTTGTCTCGGCTGTGATAGTGTGTCTTCTTTCTTGTATCCTGTGATCTCTCCCTCTGTTTCTCCTCACAGCATACAAACACAACATTTATCACTCCCTCACTGCGCTCCATATGCTGGATTAACTAGCTCTGAATCAGAGATAAGTCAGGCGGGATGGAGCTATAGATCTTCCACCATGTCAAACTGCGTTTAGACTCATGGAATCAATAGACTTCCCTAAGATAGAAGAGTTTGCTCACAAGATTTCTTTCTTTCTCTTTTTTTTTTGTGCCAGCCTGGATGAGAACATTCAAGTTCTTGGGTTGTGGCATGATATCACACTAAATGATAAAACTCTCTGCTGTTGTATTTTAGTCTTACTGTCAGTAAAGTATGGAGGCACAGCGTGAAGCGCCTCACTTGTTCCATGGTGCAGCTCTTCCAACAGAGAATTGTGAGATTGTGAAGGAATCAATGGGGTTCATTATCAAATTATTTCCATTCAACTTTACGTCCTTTAGTTTCCTTGCAATGTTGAACCAAACAGTGTTGCCACAGTGACTGACACATTCTTGGAAAGGGTTTTGTTCTTGCAGACCAGAAGCTCTAGGGACAACGGCACACACGTTTTATTTTAGTATCCCTTTTGATTTGTACACTGGTTTGCAGAATCGTGCTGACACGTAGCTCTACAGCAGCTCTGGGTGTGAAACTTTCGCACTTCCAGCTATGGAAATTACACTCCCTGTTACTCCTGCAATAGGCATTGACCCCAGGATAGAGGTAGACCAGGCAGAGCGCGACTGCATTAATGTTAATCGAAATGCATTGGTGAAAAAAATAAAATAATTGTAAAAATATATAATTAAATAAAATCTTGGCTTCAATACTCAATACACAGGTTCTCGCATGTGCTCCAAAATGATTCATATTTGAATTAATTTTTAATAAATAATTTTCGTGGTTATTATTAAGGTTTTGGATTAAGGTTTTTATCTGCCTTGCTGCTGAGATAGAATTCTTGGTGAACCCTCGTGTGAAGAACGGTGGAAGTCTGGATGAGGACAAAAAAAAAGATGTAAATATAGCACAGCCAATCAAAAATGACATTAATGACAGCATCCCACTGCTAATAATGATGGAAAAAAGTTCATTGCCATAATTAATGTGTGAATATTCTCTAGCACATTTATTTATTAGCACCACCACCAGTACTCCTACTTGTGCACATGATCATTATTTTCATGATTGTATTCCCCTCTGCCTGTGTCATTATCACCACCGCTGGCATCTTCCCGTGGTCTCTGCTTTGCCATATACTGTACATGTACACACTGTTGAAGTGCTGGGAAGTACAACAGTTTCGACCTTTCCAGAAAGGCAGCAGAGAACAGAGGGGGCTGTGGGTAGGTCTCCCATTATGTCCTCAGGGTAGCAGGTGTGATGGCTCCATTATTCTCAAGCCTGTTTTGTTCAGTGTCCTGGCATATGAAAAAAAATCTCAAAGTTTTCCATCAGGGAGGAAGTGCATGATAAATGCATGACAGAATGTTTCTTGGGAGAAAGATGCAGGAACTCCAATAACTTCTTGGCTGCATCTTCAACTTTTCATCAGTCTGTCTTTGCGATAGCGCTGTGTGACATAATTGTTGAAAGCCCGGTTTCCTTGTATCAAGTCTCTTCAGAATGTGTCCAAGAAATATATAGATATGGCGCAATGGGCCATAACAGCTGCTGTAAGTCTAGGACAAAGAGAGACGACCCAGAGGAAAGCACTTTGCTCACTTGGAAAGAAAGAGAGAATAAAATACGCAGCTAGTGCATATGGGTCCTTAGCTTGGCCCTCTGAAACACTCCTAGAGAGAGGCAGCTCAGTTTGTGGCCAAAGACGCACACTTCACTGAGAAAGGTTCAAACTGGGGCAGAAAGGTAAGGCTAAATTATAAAAAAGCATTAAGACCATAAAGACAAGCAGATGTACTGAAGCCACTGACCAAATACATTGAGAAATATCCAAAAGCCATTCTCTGAGGAGACAAAAGTGTCATGATGCCTTTTACAAGGCCATGACAGATTTAAGGTTTTGAAGACAGCTTAGTTTGGGACAACTGAGACGTCAAAATAAATAGAGAGAGGAGAACAGCAGCAGAGAGGAGACGAATTATGAGCAGAGTAAGAGTAGAAGTGGAATGTGCATCACGCAGAGAGCACAGCGGGGCACTGCAGGGCCAGTTGGAAAATGCTGACTATCCGACAAAAAAAGCTAAGAATGTTGTTGTACAAACATGACACATATAGTTGCTGGTCAGCTAATAGCATATCACAAAAGAACCTCGGGAGCAAATTCACCGAGACAGCACTGCAAGGGAGCTCTGCATTTATTCTGCATATTTTCATTTATTCCGTGAATCAGCCCCACGAGCTAAGATGATTTCTTGTCTTATTTGCTAAAAATAGTCCCATTTATCACCAACAGTGAGCACAAAATGTATGCTTCCAATTAAAAGGTAATCCGCTAAGGCTAGCACCCTTGTGCCCTAAAGCACAATTTGCATTGGGGGTGTTCCAGGATGAAAAAGCCTTCCTTTACTTGCCTGACAGCAGCCATTCTGTACTGCTGAACTCTTTGCACGGATAACATCTACCATAATGCGGAGCTCTGAATAGCCTCACCCTTGAATAAATAAAAGAAAAAAAAATAGATTTGCATGCTGTACCATTTTATTGGCACCATTTTATTATGCAAGTCCTGTTAGGAAGACTTTCCCCTCACTGTGTGCAGTCAGTGAATACCATACCTTTCCTATGTGTCACTTTGGCAGAAGTCTTTAGTGAGTCTCAGTCTGGATCTGAATAGAAATGGAGGGGATTTGTGTCTAAGACTTGGACAAGCCTGCTACATAGTCAATCATAACAGAAAAAGGTATTATAGAGTGACAGAGAGGGATTCTTTGTTTTCTTTTCTGTGCAATAAAAATGCTTTCACAGTACAAGTAATACATTGACAAAGGGTATAACATTGTATAGTACTGAGAACTATTTATGTTTACCTGGTTGTATATTCTGTGTAGACAGTATAGTGGAGATTGAAATGTAAGCTAAAGGAAATGATTCTGCCGCCTCACCTCTAAACATGAGAGTTGCTTTGGTGGGTTAAGTAACTATTTTAAAGTCAAATCATGTGAAACCATCAGGTGTTGTCTGTAGCCTCTGGTGGTTCTTCAAAGAGTCCATTTTAAGGATCAAGGAAATCTTCACAGAGGGTATGTAAGGGCGTGTTTTAAAGCATATTAGTTTGCTAAATTAGGTGAGGGCTGCAAAATCAGCCTTTCACTGAAAAAATAAATCGTAATTCAAAATGTAATGTGAAGATGCAGGATAAAAAACAAAATCAATGCTCTAAAAGTGAGTCAGACAGAGTTCACTGAGGCATGGTAGATGCATCTCACACCTCCACACACACACACACACACACACACACATCAGAGGAAGCTTCTTCAGATTTTCAGACTTTTGAAAATATCTGCTTAATGTGTTATGTAAATATTGATTAAGTGAAGCCACAAAAGTCCGAATGGAGCGGCATGGTCGCACTATGCATCCTCTTCGATAATACAACATGGTAGAAAAGATGATTTTGGTCCATGGTGCAGTCAATAGAGTGTGTCCGCCAACCCTTTTTGGCGTAGTCTGCCACGGCTGATTGGATAACCATAGAGGTTTCTAATCCCTTTAACCCTGGTACAGTAGGCTTCTCACATAGGCGTTAGTGGGAGACACACAAACATAAGGGAAATGGACACATACCCAAACATACTGTGGGTGTATATAGAAGCCATAATAATACATACAAATACAAGCCTCGAAAAACAAATTTTTCTGCTCACTCCCCTTCAAACATGCCAAACATATCATCACACAACTCACAACACCATCCTTTCCTGTGTATGATTTATTTTTGACAGCCTCTGTTGCAGGGATATAAAAATTGAATGAAAATGCCCTCAAGAAATAAAGCAGACATTATTTTTGAGCAATGGCTCATAAGACTCTGAACCAAGCCATGGTTAAATAGGCTGAGCGCTTTCCTTCCTTTGTTTCCTTTCTGTTTGAAGACACAAAGGAAGGCTGGTACTGCCATCTCTCCAAGGGACTGTGTATTTGTACTTGGCCACCTGTTCCTAGTCTTTGGGTACAATGTTTACTTCAGGCATACCACATTGCGTTACGTCCTCCGGCATTGTGAGTCAAAGCAATAAGATGCAAATGTCTGCAAACTCCTTCATTTTAGGGGCTATAGTAATTAAGCAAATTGAAAACTTAACACAACTTTAATGAACTTTTCAGGCACCTAAATGCTTAAGTTGCACAAAGACGTGGATTTGAAAGCCAAGTAGAAACGTCCTTCAGGCCAAGTAATACTGAGACACTGACGTTCATAAACAACAATGTTATAAATAGAGCGTAATGGAGCAGTAAAATATATGAATCATTTCAAGGATGGGAACGCATAGACTTTAACAATACTAAATGATTTTCAAAATGCATGGCAACACCCACTTAGCAATGAATTGAAGTCATAAACAAATTTACTGCACCTATTGGAGAAAACTGGGGTAAGGTGACAAACAGTGTAACAGATTATCCTGCCAACTCCCAAAATATCACTTACATCAAGGCCTTTAATCTATCTCTGAAAGTGGTTCCCTTCATACTACTGACTAATCTGAGTAGCCAGTGTTACACATAAAAACACTGAGTTGTATGGATGCAGCAAAGCAGTGACTTTACACTAGATTCCATTTCAGCACAATAGTGCAAAAAGCATAATTCCGTCTAATATATTCTGCAAAACTCTAACTTTGGTATGAAAACACGTGACCAACCACCACTTTACTCTCATTAGGTTTTCTTTGCTTGCTGCTCTTTCCCTGATGTGCTGCCAGAGAGATGCTGGCAAATGCCACCCCTTGTCCTCAGGTGATGGGAAAGCCTTTATGCACAGTCTTTTAAATGTGAGTGCACCGCAGTGCTTTAGCTAATGTAGTTTAAGTGCTGAACATCAGGTAATAATGAATTAGTCACGCCTGTGATGTAGTCCTGGGTCAGATCGAGCTCACTACAAGCCCATAGGTGGCAGCTGACAAGAAGGCTTTGTTGAGGGTCAATGGTACATTAAAAAAAAAAAAAAAAAGGTAGAGGAAGGTTTATGAATGGGGGGCTAGCAACGATCAATACCTGAGCTACTCACTGGGGGACCTGATTTAATTAGAGGTAATTGTATACCATGCAGAGACACAAGTGAGATTCCAGTAATTGAAAACAATGTTGTTCCATTGGGTAGAGGATTATATTGAATTGAATGGGAATAATGAGTGGCAAATGAGACAAGCAATACTGATTTCCTTTTCTCTTTTCCTGCTTGTTGATGCAAATGCTGAAAAGTTAAATGTAACGATGCCACACTGTATACAATGAGCAAGTATTTCAGTTAAACTTATACACATCTGACACATTTATGTTATACAAATCAGAGGAGAACGCAGAGCAGAGCAAGTAGGCCATGGAGTCATCCCCATTTCCTTAAATGCCAAATGCTCCAGAGAGAAACTGTCATTAATCTCATACACCTTTACCACTGTGGCCTTTTCATATGCTTCTCTTTTGAAATGGAAAGTAAAACTCAGTGGGATAATGCGGATCAAAACACGTTGCCATTAAGGCCACTTATTGCATGCCTTTGAAACAAATCCAAACAGTTTCCCTAGAGGTGCATGCAACATTTCACGGGCATTAGTAAGTGCAGAATATGGGTATGCAGCTAAAAGCTCACTTTACGCAGTGATACTAAACAATAAAGGCTACTTTCATTATACTGATTCAAATCCGTCTTGCGATTATAATGTTGATGCTTGAGTACAAAAACACACGTGAGCGGCCTAAGCAGTGGACTGAGTGTTAAAATGTGGAGCAAAACAAGCGTGCTGGCATTAAATGATGTGGCAAACTACGCATGAGAATGCTCGTTTTCACAAGCATGGGCACTTTTTGTTTTTCTTTTTCAATAACTTCACTCCCACAAACTGGCTGTTTTCCCTCGTGCACTAATTGCTTCCAAAGTAATTTGCACTGATGGAATTAATCTGAATAACCATAGGAACAACTCATTTTATCCTCTAATATAATCATATTTCATCTTTCCTTTTAAAATCTGAAACAGAATTTACTTTAAATATCATAATCAATCAGGAGTTCAAGAGTTTGCTGCTCTTCTGTTGTTGTTCATGCGGAGTGAATTCTATAGATAAACACGTTTGATGGAAATTCACTTTGCAACTGCAGCCTTCAGCTGCTTTTTCATCATAAGCTGTATTAGACCAAACCATTTGAATATATCTGGGGATAACAAGCACCTCACTCTCAAATAAAATTAGACAAACCCTGGTAAGTAACAATGGGAGATTTTTCAAATCGTATTAGGCGAATGACTTTTATCATCAATAACACTGCGTATATTTGTCATTAAAAAAATAAAATGATGGGACATTGAAGTGATTAACCAAGCAAGTAATCATGTTAATAATTTCATTATCACAAAAAGCGGTTCACATTATGGGTTGAGTATGAGTAGCGTTCAAGTATGAGTAGCGTTCAAGATAACTTGACCACTCAATACTTCTGCATATTGCTAAACTACACACTTCCAGTGAGTTCCAGATCACTGAGTGTTACAAACTCACATTAAGTTACTGTGACAAAGTGTAGCCCCCATTGCATATTGAAAATATATTTTAAGTAGACTAATACAATTTCAACACAGTTATTCCCTTCATAAACAAAACAATGATATATATATATATATGTATATGTATGAAGTTATAAATGAAAAATTACATTTTCAGCTAAAAAATAAAACATAACAATACATGTCCAACATCTGTACAAGTATCATTGATTAGTTTGTCATGTCCTCTTGTGGCTTAAGTGGCACACAACACTTCATTTGTGACAAAAATCTGAAAAACTAGAGAGCTTGATTTATTCAGAGACACTGACTGGGTAAAAAAATCATCATTCATGATTGGAAAAAGTAACCTTGGCTCATGTGGCACTTTAAAAACATGCTTTAATAGTTTCGTCATTGTCCTTCCTTGCAGCTGTGCTTTTTACAGCTTTGTAAGAAAGCAGGCAGAACTTGTGCTCTGTGTCTATTGTGTTATTGAGGCGTGTATATTAACAGTTGTGGTGTCTGGTTATGCTGCAGCTTTGCCACAATGAACACCCTCATCCAGAAACGTATGATGAACGAATGTATAATTTAAATAAACATTACACTTAACTGATGACACGTTCACTTCTCTGACACCACATCTATCATCACAGTGTGATGCCATCTTGTACTGTATGTGTCAGTGGGTCAGTAAGCAGATTTTTGCTGATCTTGGAAGAGATGGGAGGTAAACAATGAGTGTGCTCATCCAGGACTATACTTACTGCGGGCCTCTAATCTGCTTTAAAGCCATGTGGATTTACAGCTGCAGGGACGGGAGTCATCACAAGTCAATCCCACATGTT
Organism: Enoplosus armatus; assembly: GCF_043641665.1. NCBI lineage: Eukaryota > Metazoa > Chordata > Actinopteri > Centrarchiformes > Enoplosidae > Enoplosus > Enoplosus armatus. The sequence goes on along the minus strand of NC_092184.1, from coordinate 22,939,901 downwards.
TCAGCTTTAATTTGAATTCATCCTGACTGACTGACAGACTTAAATGTATTTAACCTGTTTCCACAGCTCCAGCTGAACTGAGCTCAGTCCGGGTTCACTGTCCCTTTTCATGTGTCCCACTTCATGTCAGGGGTGAAACAGGGGTGCTAGTGAAATTTGTCAATTTTAATTCAAATTCCTGCTTTGTTCTCTTAACTTTTACATAACAGCTAAATTGCTGCAAAGTGGTTGGATAATGGCAGTCGAGTTGGAAACTTCCCCTGAAGTGCTTGTGATTTTTAAGCAGCTGTACTGATTTTGTAATTAATCACAACCGCACACAAGTAATGGCGCTAAACCTCTGAAAGACGAAAGCATTGCAATGACCAAGCCTGGCTGAACAGAAGATAAACTTATACAGTAGAGTGGGAAAGACATACACAAGGTGTTGCTGTATGCCACACAGCACAGTACATCAGGGCATGGATAGTAATTACTTGAAACACACCCTTTGTGTCTGAACCATCTTTATACTACATCTACTGCAGCTCCGAAGCACTCTGACATTTTGAGGTTTTCTGAGAGCAATAAGAATACTCTTCCACTCCACTTCTACTGCCGTCGCCTATAGGTAGCCAGAGCCTGTGAGAAATTGCTGAGTAGTTTAAATATGCACTTAGAGACAGTCTGGCCTGCCCAACAAAAGCCTAGGTAAAGGGGGAAATGGAGTGGAATTGCTTTTAGGGAGAAGCACTGCTTTAATATTCAGTTGTATCAAAAACATTTCAGGTCTGGGTCCCATGGTTGAGTTATTCACGAAAAAAGCATGTTGAAAACACATAATGAAGAGCTCAGTGTGAGTGCCTTGGTATGTTTTCTGAGGATGAACCAGCAAACATCAAACTACTGGCTAAAAGTATATCTGGTTGGGTGCCTTTGAAAGAGGCCCAGACAGCCCACTGAACTGTATTGGATTGTGAGTTTCAGATGAAAACGTCAGAACTCTGTTCATCTGCCATGTCAAAAGACTTCACACTGTCTCTGCAGGCCATTATTCAGATCCTACTGACGGAGATGAAAGCCTCTGGAACTTGTGATGACTCAGAGCCGTTCCAAAAGGCTTCATGGAACTTTGCGGAATTGGCAAAATATCAACCAAAGCCCATGTCCCCGTGCCCCCGAAGCTTTGCTCCTCACCTCTGCTCTGTCCCAAGCCAAAATGGGGACAAGACGATAATGACCCAACTGGCAGCCACTCAGCTCTCCCACTGTCGCATCATGAGCGAAAATGAAATTGATTTGAAAATCCTGCGTCGGCCCAGGCTGGAACAGAAGGGATTATTGTGCTGATTGTACTAATACTGTGTGTCCCTGCCCTCCCCCACCCCTTCCACTCTAATTCTACCCATCATACTCTCCTCTATTCCCTCTGTTTGTGTCTCTCTTTCTTGGTGAGGGCTCTCTGGCCATCATTCTTCCCTTTTATAAGTCTTTCCTTTATCGTGCTCGTAAAGACACGCCCTCTTTTTCTTCCCCGTTCTCTCGTTCGACTTCATGTTCACTCTGTGAATCAGGTTAAGACAGCGCAGCTGGACGATTCAGTGCTGGCAGAGAGAAAGAAAAAGAGAGGGAGCGAGCAATGAAGAGATAGATGGACTGAGAGAGTCCTAGGGAGGCTCTAAACTGAGTAAAAAAAAAAAAGCACTCCGACCTGATGAGCTGTAGAGAGAAATATAGAGGCCCCCAGGGGGCTGGACATCCCAAATTATGTTGCACTGTTGCCCTCTGCCTGGAAATCCAGAAATTGATCTGTTTTTCCTGTTTTCCTCCCTCCACTTAGAATACGGCCTGGACTGTATTGCCCATAGTGTCACCTTACCAAAGGTTTGTGCTGTCTGCGAAAATGAATCTGTGCTGTGTCTTCACCATAACTTAATGTGACAGCAAGAAATGTTGATTACAGCTCAGTTCTGTGGAATGGTGGTCAACACTAGACTTAACTGTGTTTGATTAATTAATTTCTAATCTATTGGAGTTTATCAACACAGAGTGCAGGTAAACTGTCACAGAGCCTCACAAACTCAGGCTCAGAACAATGCAGTACTGTGGCAGCAGCTGCCACATGGATCATACTCTCCCTGTAAAAATAAAAAACGTTGCTTTTACCTCGTCATCGTTCCATCAGACAATCCAGTTTTTTCCTCCAATTTTTCCCTTTTTTAACTTGAACTTTTCTCTTTCAAAATTATTTATTTGTGCAATATTCTCTCATGGCAACTTCAGTGTGGTTGCTGGGAATGTTAGCAAATGTCTAACATCTGGAAGGTCTTTGTTTCCATGTTGGAAAAGTGCAGCTCTTTGGAGTGCGGCTGATGCACAAGGCAGCATTCAAAGATGCATCAGCCATCAGAGTTCAATAGTTGAGGTTTTAATAATGCAAATGAAAATACAATTGTATTGGATCTCAAATTAGACTAACATCATGTCTTGTGTTGTGTCGGAGCCTCTAGCAGATTTTACATACATAATATCTGGCCGACTCTGACTCAAATTAAAGGCAGAGCTCTGGGTTAAGTCTTTACGTAGGTCCTCCGGGGGAAAGCACAAGTGCAGAATCATCTTCCCTGAAAGTAACAAGTCAGGCAGAGTGTATTGTCAAAGCGCAGATAATTGACCCAGAGGAGAGCAATCACAGAGACTGTGTCATTAATGCTTTAATAAGCAATTGTCAATTACAAGGGCTTCGCCTGACATTGCAACCTTCCCCTTAAGGCCACTGCGGAGTGAGTGACTCAAAAAAAAGCAATTAAAAAGTAAACTATTGTAAAACATAAATGGCTTAAAGAAACGTGGAGAAACTTTTCTCTTTCTTCTCCTCAGATTCCTATTGTGACTTGCCGAGGATGAGGAGAGTTTGATTTCACTTGTTGGCATCATCCTTGTGAAAAACAGGCTACGTCACCGTGGAAGGGGGCTCTGAAATACGGCGTGTTTTTCAGTGACCTAAATCTTATAGGTCTGAAACACGACTGCTGGGACACAGACCTAGATTTAATATGCTGGGACTTATGTTCATGCTTTCCAGGGGCAAATGTCACTTCAAGCAGATACAAATTTTCAAAAAAGCCCCCTTTTAGAGCAATAAGACAGCTTGGGGACAAATGTAAGACCCAGATAGTCGGTAATCTTTGAACTCAACACAGAGCTACCAGATCATTAAAAGAGTAGAATTGAGGATGGGGCATGCTAACATGGCTACTTCTGAGTAAAGCATGTTACACAAGACCAACTAGAGATCCTAAGAAAGTACATTACAAAACCTTACCATTGCTACGGTTGTGGTTACTAGAGTTTAATCCCATCAGATGAGCTCTAAATCACTTCACATGGTGTGGAAATGTTTATTTAACCCAGTCAAACACAGTGACTGTCTTCAGAAGAATAAGCTCTTTCAGATTAACCCCTCGATGGCCTGTTTAGGAAAGAAAAAAGGTTAAGAGTAGCTAAATCTTTACATCTGATGCTGACTTAAAGGAGAACAGGCTACCACAGAATTTCAGTCTTGTAAGACAGAAGACGAGCTAGTGAAAATCAATTTAGATTCACTGCTGCTCCCTATAGGCACCAACAGTTGGTGGAGATCTGTCAATATTTAGTTTATGTTCACTTTTGATGAAGTCGGAGGGAGAATGGGTTAGGTTTTTTTTAGAATGTACCACCCAAAACCAAAGTATTGTATTAAACGCGCTCATGACATGAACTGATCCCCGGCCATTATAAAGCTTAAACACCTCTGACACAGGCTTTCACAGTGAGCCACAGTAGTGCTGCAAATCTGAAAGTTTTAAGCATGAAGGGAAAAGACTTAGTTTGCTTATTTATTCAGCATGACACAGTTCTGGGCCCCTGGTAAAAATACATTTCCCTTCTCATTTCAGTAGCGGGGGCCTGCTGCTGTGTGAGTCTGTCACAGCGGTTGCTCGGCCACATACTGTTCCTCTACTCCACCATCTCTCCTCTTGTGCCATGAATGTCACGACTGAAGCCACAGGCTCCACTAAAGGAGCACGGGCCTTATTAAACCCCCAGGTCACCAATATCCCTTCAGCCTTCACAAAACCAAGCTTATGGAATCAGATACACTGTGTAGCTCGACAAATTACTAGCCGACGGCCTCCCACCCCTGCTCAAAGTTCTCACATTTTAGCCCTTGTGTTACTCCCCCCCCCCCACATTCAATTTGTCAGGTGGAAAATGGGTGTGAAAAATTGTTGTGTTTTTCAATGGAGCCACAGGGATCTGGCATGCAGTTTATTGTTGCGTAACTGACAATAAATAAGACCGATCACTCATGCCAACAAGATACATTAGAAACATCAAACTAATTATGACACTCACTGAGTGATTACCACGGATAATTATTCAGAGATCGTTTATCTGAGATAATAGTGAAATGGTGGACTTAGGATGCAGGTGTTTTCTTGGAAAAGAGAATCTAATTTGGCTCTGGCTGAGTGCAAAGCCTGCTGTTACCTTTAAAGGAAGCAGACTGACTCGGTGACTAAACGGCTGAATATAGCAAAGACGCAGTCAATTGGATTTGGAAAGTGAAACAAATAGCTGTGACCTGCGGTGAGTTCAGCAGTAACTGAGTCAATAGACTAATTTGATCAGCAGATACCTGAATGGATGGCACCTATTTCACTCATTCCTTTTGTGTGTGTGTGTGTGTGTGTGTGTGTGTGCATGCACATGAGGGAATGTGGTTGTGTGTCTGCAGGCTTCTTGACAGGCTGTGTTAAAGGTCTATCCCATAATTGCATTGTATATTCTCACACTCATTAGACAAGACTGGGTGGCTGTACTGTAAATGCACCATGGAAGAGAAAGAGGGGTGAGGACGGAGTAAGAATGCGGGGGAGAGGAAAAAATCAATGTGATTGAGTGTTTCAGTGTGCAGCCTATTATGCCCCTGGACTTCCTTACAGTACATCCCTTTTTTTTGGGGGGGGGGGCAAAGCACCTTGTTTACTAAAGCCAACCAAATCTAAATCCCCACGCATGTATAGCCTGCCACAAACACATGGCTCCGATCACGTGGTCACTGACATCTGCCCAGCAGTATCACAATACCACTGAGTTGACAGCTTGCATTGTCTGGGAAGTGATTAAGTGGGATGCGGGGTTGTTACGGACACACAAACTGACTCCACGTAACAGACAAAAGCTTTACGATCAGGGATTAACGGACTCTTGACACTGACGGTGCTTCACTTACTCGTCACCTATACAGGCTGCAACTGGTTCACTAAACATCCCACAGTAAACCGTAACATCGAAGTAGAAGTGCAAACTACTCTGTGTCGCCTCGCATCATCCTCTTGTCTGTGTCCCGAATCATTAATCCACACACACAAACGGCATCTCCGGACACCGTGACGCACTTCGCCTCATCAAGAGCTTTCTGAGTGAAGTAACAGACAGCGGCTCTGTGCGTCATGTCAGCGAAGGCGTTTAAGCTTTGCTCCAGCCATGTAAATCCCCCAAGAGAGCGATTACATCACTGCAAAACTGGCGGTAACATATAGGGATGGGGCACAACAGGAGTGTTATGTATATTTTAGACATCTAGGGATTTTCGTCGGGACTGGTGGGTGGGATAAAAGTTGGAAACCTAAGCGAATCAGCTCCCATCAAAACACTTCCCATCTCCGTTTACTTCTTCGTAATCTTGTGGAAAATATAAATCGAGCCACCCGTCAGGGATCAACAAAGTAAGGCAGCACATAAAGTGATGCAGCTGCCTGCTCGCGGGAGGAGGAGGATGCTGCTGAGAATCCGGAGGGAAACGGGAGGAGAGGAAAGTTGGAGGATGACTCTTACCTTATAATCGCTGTGTCGCCCTGGCGGATGGTGATGTTGTCGGTGGCCCGCTGCATATCCACGCTCCGGACGGGGAATCCTGTGGGGATAAGACACAGCAGTCTGAAAAAAGAAGCCTGCAATTGCCTCCAACACGATTTGCGTCCGACTTGCATTTTAAAGCACAGGCGCGAGCTATAGATCCAAGGGTAAAAAAAAAGAGGGGGAGGAAGAAGAGTAGTTGTCCAGAGTTCTCGGAGATCGCGGGATGCCTTTAGGTCCAAAGCAGTCCGGGAAAGGACGGGTGATACGGTTTCCTAAGAGACTTTTAGGTGCGGTGTTGTGCGGAGTCCTTGCGCTATAGTCCACTGATGCGTAATGCTCTCCGCGTAAAGGGACGGCACAGCCAGCAGCGGCGATGGAGAGAGGCAGGGTTTTGTTCAGAGTCTGGGAAAATCACCCCCCCCCACCACCATGTCTCTCTCTCTCTCTCTCTCTCTCTCTCTCTCTCCCTCTGATTATCCAGCAGCCTGGCTGTGATGCTCCCCTTATTGGTTGTCAGGACAACAGCACCACCTGAGGTCCCTTTCAGTGAGACACAACTGAGTGAGGACTGAGGAGAAGTGGGTGGGGGTGTGGGGTGTGGCTGGGTGCTGATAATAATGCAGAAACCCACCCATTCTGACCAAGTCCACAGGTGATGACCTCTACACCAGATGTGATCTCAACAGTATCACATTATCATTAGTCTTCAAACAAACTGTATGCTCACAGGTATCCAGTTATCTACAGCAGTGGCTCCCAAACATTTTTCATGCCAAGCTGATTTGCAATGGACCATGAACCCTCCAGTGGATAAGACTTTCTGCAGTTAATTATGGTTTGGTGTGGGAAATTACATAATGTCAATGTGCTGTTATCAGCTGTCATATTATAGCTATACTTTTCTTCCTGTCTTTCGGTATAAAAAAGAAAACAATGTTGGAATGTTATTATTTTCACGTCGCAGCCACCATCAAGAACTCTGATCTATACCTTTCAGATACGTTATCAACGTGAAATATTCTGTTCTACTCTCTTCTGCTCATGCTGATCATGTAACATTACTCCCTTTTACAGTAGAAGAAGAAAAAAAAAGGGAGAAGAAAAACAAATCCAAGAGCGCAAACACTCTGTTGACCATGAACAGGGCGAAGCTCAGCTGTGAATGGCTTAACCAGACATAATCACCTCTTGTCTAGACTGCCAGGACTGCCATGATGCTGTAGCTCGGTAGGTAATTACATCCACTTTCAACCAAAGCAAGGACACAAGTTTTGAAGGTGTGCATCTTCCATTTCAACATGAGTGTGAATGCAGAATGAGCTTTTAACCACCACCATTTCACCATTTGCCAATCAAGCACCGGCTTAATAGGCCATGATTCCACAATGTGCTCAATCAACTGCAGAGTAACAATTTAGGCAGTGCATTTAGCATTTTATTTGATTCAGAAAATACATTAATACTAATGTGAATTGTTGTCATTCGCTGCACGGTGCGGTGTCTCTGGGGGTATTTGGTTAATAATTTAGAATCAGACACAAAAAAGTCTTTAATTCTGGTACTCAGATGTGGAGTACAGGACATGGTGAGGATACCATATATGACTTGAATGTAGAATGATTAGATATGATGTTAATGTTGCACGAACTTGCGTGATGACTCCCCCCCTTATCACTAAATATAATGCAATTGTTCTGGTGCACATACAACGGGGAGTAATCCTGTTCCGAGCACCAGCAGCCTGACTGAACCACTGCGAGGCGGTGTGGTTAAGCCTTATTTCCAGCATCAGCAGATTTTAAGCACCAGATCAGACGCTTTTACAGCCGCCCCTCCAGCAGCTGTAGCCTACTGTGACATGTAGGCTTTACAGCTAGATTAGAGAAAATGGAAGTGCAGATGTACGCACGGCTGAAAAGGAATTACAGTGAGGTAATTGATATCGGGGAGTGTATGGACGTGCTAATGTTAGTGCATTAGTTAACGAGCACTGAAATGTTTTCAGCGAGGGATGCTTGAGCTGCTCCCCATTTGGCCCTTAATAATCAGTGCCTGTTACCATTTCCTCAAAGCTTCTGGAGGTTTTCGCTATCTTGGAGATTGCGCAGTTTATGAAAGAGCATATGCATTAAGACCACTTAAAAAGGGACTACTGGGCTCTGAAGAGGAGAGAAGAGGCGCTTCTTGGCATACAGATTTATACAGGAACAACTCCCACGTGGCTTTTAGCTATATTTTTAGTTAAAAATTCTCAAAAGTCTGTCAGTGGTCTGAGAGATAGTGTGTGTGTGTGTGTGTGTGTGTGTAATAAGTAGAACTCTTCCTTGTATGGCAGAGAGATGGAGGAGGGGAGGCCAGGGACACAGCAGCTTTAACCAGTTCCTAACAAAAGGCCAGTGATCCCTCGCTCTACCCCACACTGGAGAACACACACACACACACACACACACACACACAGACAAACTGAGTGCTAGAAGACAGAGGGGTTATTATCATGCTAGTGGGATGCTCTCGGCTGGTGTTGTGGCAGCAGAGCCGGTCATATATTCTGCTGCAGGGTACAGAATAGAAACTGTACATAATACACTGCAAGTAAATACAACGATACATGTGTAGAAACATGTGTGAACAGTTACAGGTTAGCTATTAGCATTAAAAACCTCTCAATACCCTCCATTTGAAGACAGCTGACGGCCGCCAAATAAACAGAAGATGACACACACAATTCAGGAATGATGACAGGTGAATAATCAATATGTGCATATACAGCAGAAACTATTTCTTGCATCTGCTGCAAACACAGGACAATAACAGTGCTGATGTATGATACAGTCAGGAGAAATACACAGTAATTGGTATCTTCTGTGATAAGTACCGCCGTCTGTGACAGAGAAATGATGAAACGACGACGACACGAGGGGAATTAACATCTTTGAGGGGAAAGCGGAACATGATCTATTATTCAACTCTGTGTGGTTCAACTTAAGAAGGTGACAGCAAGGAACGCCCCAGGAAGCGATTTTATTGAAACTCACCAGAGACTAATGTAATGCAACTAGAAATCATGTTGCTTCTTCACACTTCTCCATCAGGGCGATCACACTGCATCGTAAATTACGCCGGAGCCGGTGCTTGCTTAGAGGCTGGATTCAAACCTGCAAATGCTTCCGATATTTGTTAGTAATATGCGACTTGGCCTCTTGTAAATTGTTTTTGACACAGGGTCTGAATCAAAGGGCAGGCACTCTAGAGTGATTGTATTAATACACATTATGAGGTGCCCTGACTTTCTCCCCATCTTGTTAGTCATAATGAGTCTGCAAGAGCGACTCTGTGCAGCCCCGTTGATCAAAGAGGAAGAACTCAGAGAGAAATATAGATGCATGACTGATGTAAAGACAGAAAATCCACTCTTTACACTGAATTCACATGCACCGTTCCTATGATGTTAGCTCATTATACATTTACAAATGTTACAATAAAGACACCAGAGAATCAATTCGTCAGTCTGTGATATGAAAACAAAATGGCACCTGCTGTAATGATTCAAAGCCTGGATGCCTCATGGGGATTGTACTTTACTTCTGAAATACCCTTTACTTGAAACAGAAAAGCAGGAAAATAATATTGCAAATTTTGGTTGCATTTCCCCGCTATCAATACAATGAGTGACTTAACATTGTACACAAATCTAGAAGGACTGGTCCAAAATACTTTTACTGTGGGGTAATTGTACAGCTAATGAGTATAACTAATGATCTCATAATGCAGATATTGCAGTTTCACGTTGTGTTAGAATACTTGCTTTTCGACAGTATAAGAATAGAGAATAACAATTGGTTGCAATAATTTGCTTCAAAGTCCAATTCAAGTAGGCTACGGCCAGCATGCGATGCATGTTTTATATGTGTTGTTTTGTGTACTTATGAACTAGGCTACAGAATTTGCTAATGTGTATTTCAAGTCATGCTGGTTCTTGGTTCTTTTTCGCTGTCAAGAAGCAACATCGTGACGTAGTAGACATCAGTAAGGCTTATTGTGGTCTTCCCTCTCCCTTTGGGAGCCTTGTTCAATAAAGCAGGTACAAACATGCATTGTCAGAGTGACAATGGCTGCACATTATTTTATAACACCATACCATGACCTGGATTTCATCAGCATTACCTGGATTCATCATTACTGCCTGGATTTCATCATTTGCTGTTTCTCTCTGTAACGGTTTTGTCGTGCAGACTCTTTTTTCTGAGCACAACCATGTTTCTACATTCATACTGTCCATTATATCTACACCTACAGTACCAGCATGCATTGCACATAAGGGTTCACAACGTCAAATTAACCTTCAAGCTCAGGCCAGCTCGATGACTGGCATGCGTAACTGGTTGTTAGCATGAGCTCCATATCACATATACCTACTAAAAGCAAGCATTTCTGCTTCTTCTACAAGTGCATAAACAAGATATGGATACATGTGTACAGTTACAAATAAGTAACAAACAAACACAGGGTACTTCAGGACCTTTTTCTTTTTTCTTTTGGCTCATCTTTAAGGAAAGTTTCTCCTGTAACACACATCATCAAGACCTGAGCAGGCAACAGGATTCATCAGAAAATAAGGCAACCAGTAAACGCATCAAATATTGCATTTCACATGGGCTGTTAAACTGCTGTCAAATATCACACTGGGTGCAAATTGCAGTAGGCTCAAAGTCTGTTCAATTAATAATGTCCACAGATGGAAGTCACAGTGGGAGGAGACAAAGTGGGGGAGAATAGAAAGTAAACACACAGCGAGCAACAAGTGTTGTCACTTCATTTTGGCTGCAAACGCTACAGTTTGCCAGTGTGAACATGATTTCAAGTATTGTGCCGGTGTAAAGGTCAGACGCCCAGACGGGTAGTTGGCCTGGCCACAGCAACAGCAGCATCTCTGCCTCACTGCATTTCCTCGTTGGTGGCCACTGGCTTATACAGTACGCTTCCACTGTGACAACATGTAATAAAAAGTGAAGTAATCAATAAGTAATTTGAGACTGAGATAAATTTTCAACTTCAGCTTCAGCCATTTGCTGACTGAGCTGCAGTCCCCCGGAGGCTCAAAGGAGAAAACAAAATTTTGTTTAGTGAAAATTCTCTCTGTAGTTCTTCCACCTTCCACTGAAGTCAGTGCTTTAGCTTTAGCTGGAAACATTTGCACATATTTCATTGCATTTCCTTTTTTCTATTCTTGAGCAGGTGTTGGGTGTTTTGGGTTCCTAAATGTTGCGTGTATCACTTTGGAATAAACCTCCTCATAGGGGAATTTCGTTTCAAGATGAATTCTCCATCTTTGGGTCCCAGATCAATAAAGGGCCTATGAAATGCAAGCACCAGAAAAGTTTCAACACGAGGAGGATCTATAATGGGATTCTGATTCTTCATCCACCTCCATTGTGCACTATGTAACCTCTGCATGAAAACAAATGGCACTCCGCTCGGTCGTGAGCTATAGAAGATCAATGAGCCAGGCTTGCCACTCGGATTTTTTTTCCAAGCCGAAATACGTTCTTTGTCAAACTAGAGTATGCTGCATTAGCAAAACATGCCCACACATACACTTGAAGTAAGTGTGTGTGCAGTGTGTGTGTGTGTGTGTGTACAGGACAAAAACACTGAGACAAGAGATAAAAAAGGAACAAGTTTTCTTCTCTTTATGAAAAAGGAGTGCATGCATAATTTGCCCTGGCATTCCTATCAAAACCTGAATCTTGGCAGCAAAATGCATGATACGCAGGAAAAAGAATACCCAGCAACATACTCAGCAGTATACTGTATCACCAGTAACACACTGACCCACACACACACACACACACACACACACGTGCAAAATAACACACCTTGGCCTGAAGCCTTGCTCTCCATCCGTCTTTCTCTCTGTCAGCAGAAACATAAAATAAGGCAAAACTTGGTCCCACAGCTTGGTACATTGTAGACAGTGTGCTAAAGCGATAGCTCTAAGTTTAGAGGGAAAAGGGACATTGTGAACACTGCAGTGAATTTTTGTTTCTATCTATTCAATTCGACCAAGTTTCCAGCACGCCGGCTGATAAGTGAATGAACAATCTCTGACTGAACATTTATTCAGCACGGCAGGTGCCTACTGCATTTATACTGACTCGTTGGCAAGAGATGAAAGTGACAAATGATCACCTATGGGTTTTTTAAGTCCCCCCCCCCCTGCTTTTGGTTAGATTAACATCTGAGTAATGTTGTGTATTTCCAAAGAAGCCTGTTTACACTGGCGTAATGCCTACCTGCAGAGGCTGCCAACACCTACAACACACGCAAAACACACTTCAAAGGACACATTAACCATAAAAAAAGCACTCACTCCAAAAGCCACCTTTCAGGGCTCCTTTGCATAAACGTGCTACCTTGACAAAGTTTAAGCTGGCCTGTGAGTGGTTTTATGTGTGAGCAGGTGTCTAATTGAACTGCAGTTCTGATGTTGTTGTCTTTGTGCAGACCTGTGAACTGAACAAGGCTGGATGTTGAAGAGGGATTTTCTTCCCCAAGTGTTAGATGGTGAGTTCTGCGTGTTCCCTGAGATCTACAAGCTGCGTAATGTGATCATATCTAAATGGCTGTTTTCTCTCCTGCTTGCGTGTTCTGTCAGATAAACGTAATAAGTATTTATTTGTGTGTGAGTGTGTGCACGGTGTTTAGACTATCTCACAAACAGCAATGTGTTTTCTATTTTCTATTTGGTTTTCCTCCTTGCCTGGAACTTTTCATCAATATGTACTTTGCCAAAAGCTGTTTTGGTCCCAAGCCACACTTCAAATATTTCATGCAGCCTCAGAATCTATGAGGACCACAAACTTGGATCTGCAGAGGTAAAACCACAAACATTTCCTTAATGATCATGGGAGTTTTCTTGTGGGAATGAGACTTTTTTTGTCTTGTGTTTTTAAGGAAGGTGGGCCACACGGTGATATGCGTTTTGCACATAAATGACCTGGCCAGGGTGTGATTGCACACAACTTCTCAAAACAACACCATTATCCTGAGGTATATTAAGCCCCATGGTGCAACTTTCATTTCTGCTCGTTCCCAGCCTTTTCACACCGAGCAATAGCTTCTGACTTTGAGTTGGTTCATTTCATTCGGAGATGAAATACAAAATGCAATGGCCTGCAAAAGTCCCTGAATAACATTCCTAATGAGGTAGCATTCCACACAGACTTGTGCTATAGATTAACAATGCTTATAGACAGTATGAATACGCACTGTAAGTACAAGTCAAAAAGGATGAGCAGTAACACAGCATCATCCTTTGATGTGGAAGGTATTTTTATCTACTGTCTCAGCCTCATCACTCCTCTGCTCTCGCAGTATATTCCTTGATAAAAGGGAGAGCAATTCTACTTTGGCTCAATTGGCAATGCAAATGTTCCAGCGCTCGATGGTTAGGAAAGCCAGTTATGCTGTGAGTCACACCACATCTGTAAAGTTTGACCTGTACATTATCCATTTCTCCCACCCCCACCCCCACCCCACCACACACACACACACACACATACCCACACACAGACACACACACACACACACACACACACACAGACACACAACATCCCCTCAATCTTCTTGCGAAAGCATTGCTTTGAGTTGGCCCCTGAGGGTCATCCCTCCTCTTGCTATTCAGTTCTATTAGAGAGTTCAGGCACAGAGAGAGCGTGCTGAGGAGGATTGGTTTAGCTGCAGCTGTAATGTTCAAGGTGAAAACCTACGGGGTAACAAGATGAATTCCTTCCAGAAGTACAAGGATGTGCAGTCTGATAGATCGAAGGAGCTTGTCCTTGTGAACACAAAGCAACCGTGTGAGTCTATGGAAGACTAAGTCCATGCAAACCATCACGTAACCACCCTTCACTCGGGATGTTGTTTCTGTGTGTAACTCATCTGCTAAATTGTGGGATGCATTTCAACAAGTGATGGATGACTAATTAAGACTTTCAGAGTACGCACAAACTAAATGACTCCGAAGACTGCCTACATAAATGAAAAGCAGTGGTGTGAAATTGCCTCATTCATGCACAGATTTATTCTTTTTAATTAAATCTCGTAAACCTAAAGGGTTATTTCAGATATTTTGACATGAGGTAGTCTGAGCTACTTGATACTGATATAAACTTCAGATCATTTGGACAGAGTTATCCCACAGAGATGACTGCTTGTTGGACAGAAATGAACAGCAGTAGATGTGGCCAACTAACAAAGACATTTTAATTATAACAAAGCAAAAACATACCTGAGGACTCACAAAGCAAAACTCCCTGAAAGCTGCAGAATCCTTTAAATGTGTTTTTGTGGTAAAATAATGATTGATTTTACTTTATGGAGCAAGCTAACAAACTTTAACAAACTTAAAATTGAATTGACATTTGTTGCCTTGACATTTTAACTTTTTGGTTTTTACAGTGTAACTAACAGACACACAGTCAGACAAACAAGACCTAACACAAAACCTCCTTGGCAACATTTATAATGTGCTGTAGTTTCAGATGGTGATAAACATGTTTATCTTCCATCCTTGAGAGTCATTTTTTAGTACATTGCACAACCTTTGCTGTCAAGCAAACAGCCAAATATACAAGTATTTCATTTTGTTTTTTACTTAATCATTTGCATATTAGAATGTATTCCTAACAGACCTTTCATTCAGCTTTATTTACTTGGAGTCTAAATCAAATACAGACAAACATGTAGGAAACAAAAGGCTGCAAATAATCCAAAGAAACCAGTGCCCTTGAGTCCCCTTCAGATATTCCTTGGCAGCATGTAAACCCTCAAACATTCCTTTGGAAGTCCATGTGAACTAATTCACAGTGTAAATCTCAGTAAATTGTACTTTCCTCTTACAGGACTCCTGCTGAGGCTGATATATGTATCGATCCTGCAGTAGCCAGAGGCACGGCTTTGAAAATGCAACTGATTCTTATAGCTTAGCAGCTCCTTTAAAGCTAGAAGGAATATCTAACAAGTAGGTCAAACACCTGCCAGACTTTTATTTTTGATTGTTGTCTTTATTTAGCCTGCATGCTGCCATCATTCACTGATAGTGACATCTGTTTCCAGATACAGTATGTCAAAAACAAATCCATTTATTTCAGATCAATAACACTGATGTGAGGAAATATAAACACAATTCCATTTTTATCAACCACTGAAGATCCAACAAATTGTGGAAGCAAACACAGCAAGCCTCTTCTTCCAGCGCTGTTATTTCATGCCAAGAAGTTCCAGCACAGAAGCACCATTAGAAGCTAAAAGGCTACCAGTATTATGGTAAATTGCTTGTGATTGGCAGTCGGAGAGGCGGAGAGTCTGTGCTGAGGAGGATTTAACCCATGAGTAAGTGGGTAAAATTGCTGAAAACCCACACAAGAATTTCTCAATAAGCTTTGCCAAAACCACAGATGTAAAACAACCCTCAGGAGGAGAGTAAACACACACATATGTGCACAAATCTAAATTGTTCTTTTCCCAAGCAGTCCGGTGTGCCTCCACATCTTATTTCTCCACCCCCACTCAAGTTTTACTCCTTTTCTCTCGCTGCCTCAGTGCATCTCACTCCCAGAGATGAATAATGTAGACCTCCTCATTGTTTTGTATGAACAGAGCAATCCCCAGTATGGGCTTCTCTCTGAGGACTGGAGAGCCACAGGCCTATCTCCAGGCCCTCCCCTCTAATCTGCATTCCCCCTCTGTTCTCTTAATTAGGAGGCCATGGACAAGAAGGCACAGTAATTGCAGTCAGTTGTTGCAGATTTCTCATTTTATTCCTCCCCTGTGACACATCCTTATCTTCGTCTTCCCTACATTTCTTTTCCCCAAGTCATAGTTCTTTTTATCTTTCCATCATCTGCGTCGCCTTCGTCGTTTCCCTTTTCGTGCTCATCATCCTCTTCATCATCATAAACACATGTTTTTATCTACATAGTCAGAAACAGAGCCAATGAAGGGAGGCTGAGGGGCCGTGTAAGTAATTAAGGAAGAAAGAAATGCCACAAAAGTCAATAACAACCCTACGTAAAACCTTGAATGGCTCATTGCTTATTAGGTGGATTATTAGGGAAACTGCAGAAGCTTCATTTCTTGGGATAATAGCCTTATTTCATATCTAATAACACAGACTAAACTAGAATGTGCTCTCCAAACCTCCCCTGACAGAAATTAATATATCTCTCTCTCCCTCTCTTTCTCCCTCTCCCTGGTGAATTACAGGGTAAATGTGTACAGCAAAGGAATGACAAGCCCGGGGCCTCTGGGTACAGCACCACACAGCACCCAAGGGATCTTCACCACCTTCATATATCAGCTATAACACAGCTTTATAACCTAAGAAGCTAAAACAGTGCTCTCAATCAGGCTTCAGGCACATTAGGGTAATCCTCTCACAGAAAGCAACTTACTGTACCATCCTCGCACCCTTGTACCCCCTTTGGCCATGTTCACTCAGACAACAGCAAAAAAAAGCAGCCCCCTCATTCATTTTAATGAGATCACTGCATTGGCACAGCGGAGGTCCTGATACTGAGGGCTCTTGCAAAAAATGAGACAAAACTAAACAAACAAAACATTGCATCGGTCATTTGGATAAAAAGGTTGCTCAAGTTTGGTTACAATCAGGGTTCGAAATACAGGGGAGCTACGGGGAGAAGACATTCGGCATACATTTACGTTTTCCTGTATATTTAGGTTCCTGAAATAAATAATAGGCTAATAGTAAAGCACTTGTTAACGTTTATTACAATTTAGAATAATTTGTGTCTAATAAACACCATGCTGTCTTTTCCTGCTGTTGCCATCCATGCGTGGGGGCATGTTCCCCCAAGTGTTATGGGATGCAACCTAGGTCTGGTCTGTTTAATAAAGTAAATAGTTGCATTTTCATTGTTTCTCTGCAGAGAGCGATTAAAATAAACATTGCAGCAGCAGTGAAAATGTTTTCTGTTTCTTTGTGGCCTTTCCTAGGCTAAATATTATCTGTATGAATTGAAATGTATTCGTAGTATGGTATATTTTTGCACATGTGCATCTATACACATGATGTTTTTGTCTGCCATCATTTTTCATCCCTCCAGTGGAGCGGAAGCTTCAGTGGATGTTTAAGTCACATGCTTTATCTACGTCATCATTCATTCGCTAAGCCTTTTTCCATTGCACCGTTCCTTTATCCAAATATTTCAGTCTGAAATAATCATTTTGATTTATTGACAATGTGTTTGATAGTGAAGTGTTGGATATTTAAAAGACATTAGGCTCCACAGGATTGAGTGTGATGTTGTAATGAGGAGCCAACGGTAATCAAATAACCTTAATAAACCATTATCTTTTATATCATATAACACCATATTTATTGAGAGATAACACCATTATTATCGAATGGGCAGAAAACTGATGTATTTTACATAAAACAGCTTAAAATCAGGTTAAACTTCTGCTTCAGCTACCTCCGCTATGTGTAGCTCTCAGTATCCCAAAATCCATTATCCACACGTTTGTTCAAAGTATTGTCCTGTTGGTCCCCAAAATCTATTCTTTTGGTCTCAAACATCCAGCCTCTGTGGGCTTGAAAGGCCTACACAAAGAATGCAAATTGACATGTTGGTTACAATGGATTCCAGTGGTGGTAAGTTTCATAATGTCTAAAAACATCCAAAGAAACCATGCAAACCACTCCTGCAGGGTAATTCACGTCCTTGTGCTCTGTATTTTCGAACAGCCATGGATTTGCTAAAATTAGGCTAAATACATGGAATTGAACCAGGCTTTACACATTCAGCCCTTGGTAAGAATTTTGATTTTATTTTTGCAACCTAATATATTATGTTGAAAGACAAACATAGAGTTTGTAATGGGTTTATGAGTAGCTGGTGCAAATTAAGATGAATTATTAAAACTGAAGCTATTCATGCATAAACACATACTACTATAGTAGATAAAAGTACTGATTACATGAAAGATATATATATATTTTTTTTTTTACAAAAACATAGTGACATGTTTTAATGTCAAATTTTAAATCCCCAAATATTTCCCTTCTTTCTTTCAACTCGAAAACTCTGATTCTTCAACCAGAGCCTGGAAGGCAGCATACTTCTCACTTGTTAGCTTCACATTTTCACAAATATATACAGAACACTGTTAGCTCAGAATTCAGTGTGAAGAGCAGAATGTACCAAAGTAAAAAACGGTGAGGGGAAAAGAGAGATGGGACGTGACAAATGTATGACCCCATTTGCGCGCACGCACACACACACACACACACACACACACACTCCTAATAAGGAGCCAGCCAACCAGTCTACAGCGGAAATACAAAACACCATGAAGTTGTTCTTTACTTTTCATATCAGTGACCGACCCACCAGACCACCGCCCACTGCTCCCCTGGTGCCTGATTTAGTCATGCATACATTACTGCAGTTTGTGTCATAAATATAAATGACAAAAATAATGGTGCATTCTTCTATCTGCTTTCTCAACTCTCAATAATTGCCACATAATAGAGTTTCTAGGTGGCCCATTCAACCAAGACACCACTCAGCTCTCTGCTCAGTCCTCACCAGCAGTTTACACACATTATCATTCCATCTGCCTGACTGCACTTAAGCTGGTAGCATGGAGAAAAAAAATTATAATTAGGTCATTTACTCGTACGTTAGAACATCCACTTTATGCTCCTTTATTATTTTACAGTTTTACTCCACTAAATTTCAGCAGGAAATATTATGGTTTTTACTCCACTACATTTATTTGACAGCAGTCGTTACTAGTTACTTTTCAAATTAAGATTTGAAATAAAATTTAAAAACATGCTTGGTTTGCGAACCCTTAAAAAAAGCTGTGTGTACAGTAGCTGGGGCCCCTTGGTGTCCAATATTTCACAAAAAAGTGAGATTTGGTTAAATGCTGTGGTCCAAATAATATGATTTATTCTCATTGTGCTGGAGAAAGTTTGCAGCCATCCAGGATTTGATGTCCTAAAGACAGTTATTGAGGTCTGTTAGTTTGATGCAATAGTATAATTTCCCCTGGCAATGGGGAAAAAAAACACGACTAAACGGTGTCCTCTCACAGTCCAACCGCCAAATCAAGGCGGAAAAAGATCAGAGTTGATCAAATGTTAAAATGCTAATCTGAGTCTTAAGCTTCGCAAGCAGAAGTGAGTGATTGGCAGAGTGTTCCTCCCCCGAATGTTGTCTCTCAGGCACTATGCTTGGTGGAGGTTGTTGGGGCTCTATGCAGCTTGTGAGGAAGATGGCAGACGTTATTCAGGGTTGTAACAGTCCCGTAGCTCTGCATTTTTGGGTGAAACATAATTTTGCTGTTTTTATTTACATAATTCTCCTATGTAAAAACAGTACTCTGTGTAGTAAAGATAGAAATAAAATGTTATTTATTGATGCATATTGAACATTTATATAATTGTTTGGAAGTAACAAGTCTCTATCTAGGAAATTATAGGTTATTATTTGGTTGGTGCATTATAATGCAGCAATATATCAATTATTTATTATTATGGAACCTATTTAATTATACTGTATTATAACATTTAACTTGCATATACGCCCCCAGTTCTAATACGCTCTTGGTTTGTTGTAGTTATTAAGCTCTAGAGGGAGCTAGCTCTGGGTGTCTTCAGCACATAGTAAAAAGAGAGGTTGTGTTTTTGGATAATATTACCTAATGGGAGCATAGATGGAAAAAAAAAAGTATTGGACCAAGTATAGAGCCTTGGAGGACCCCACAGGAAATGTAATGTAAGGTATTGGCGGTAGACTGAACATCCTGCCTTTATTACCGTTGCTTGTAATCTAGGGATTTATAACTAGTGTTAAATGAATCACTCAAAATAAGAATGCCAGCATAATATGTAATAATGTAATTCAATGTCATCCAAGCTGTTGTCTGCTCACAGATGAGCCCTTAGTCCAACTCATAAGCCTGACCGGAGTGGACACAGATTGGTAACAAAGGCAGATTTAGATCAGTAGTGTGGAAAAGAAATTCACCTGCACAGCTTTGGTACACAAAAATAAACTGAAAAGATAGCAGCAGGCTGCAGTATAGCTCCCACGTGTTATTACACGAGCACAATGGTTTCGTCAGGTACACTATAATTGAAAAAAAGTAAATGACAGTGTAGTTCAGCCACATTCTCTCAGGAGGTATCGTTTTAATTTATTTTTCTATTACTAAAGAAAAGTGTGCTAGGGAAATGTGTTTAATGTTTACACTCACTCAACAGAAATGTTCACGTATGTTCAAACGGATGCCTGACTTTAAAAGAGTTGAGGCATTTCTCGTTGTGATAATAACCTTTGCAGAGAGCTGCTGCTGAGAAGGAGGGGTAGATAGAAGGAGAGAGGAGGTGTAGAAGAAACTGGGGAAGGTCAGGAGGGAGTGGAGGTGACCTGATTCACACAGACATGTACACACACACACACACACACACACACGAGCATTCACACCAACTGTAATCTATCACTGCATTACTCGTCATTCCTGGACCTGCCATAATGACCCAGAGCCGTCTGTTATGGTAGAAGCCAGAGGTGAGGGTAGTAACACACACACACACACACACACACACACAACAGTGCAGATAGACATGTGCAGATCCTTGTGGTGCAGAGCAGCATTGCAGGTCCATCTGCTTCTGCACTAGCTCTAGTTAGGAAGCAGCATCTACACCGCCCAAAACTTCCAACCAATCTGCACCCATGACTCCAGTGAACGTAACCTTTCAGCTGCTTCAGGTGAAGAAGACGAAACAAATGAAAAAAAAAAAAACGTATTTGTGGAGAGAAGAAATGAGAAATATATTCATGAGCTCTTGTCACCTGCCTGTACTGATGCAAGCGTACTGTAACTGAGTGCGAGACTGAATTAATTTCGTGAGCTAGTTTGACTTGCATAAACAGGGGCTGTGTCAGCTGGATACTGCTAGGTCGAGGTTGTGCTTGACAGCATCTGTCCATGACAATTCCAGGAAAAATGTAGGTCTTCTTACAATTATTACAAGTTTTACACACTTATCTAATACATTTTGAAAGGGAGCGCTCTACAGTGTTGTGCGAGTCTTTGTGAATCAGATGGTCTGCTTACAAGTGACAAATACACTCATCTTATTAGCCTAAATCAAGTGGTGATGCAACTTAGAGTTCAGGATCCAATCCTCCCAAACTGATGGAATGCATATCTACCTTGTTTGGCTAAATCAAATTGCTTTGTCAGGTGAAATTACTGGCAGGAAATCCAAAGCTCCTACACAGAAGCAGGCCGGTACTCTGTCTGGAGAAGGCTGAACTTTGGCATCATTGTTTTGGCTTTACTCCAGCACAAAAGATGAATGACTATAAGTGCTGACTTTCAGCTTTAAGGGTATTTGTAGGTGTTTGCATCCATTTCTGGGTGAACAGCGTAGGACTCACTACCATTTTTAGCCTGGGGGGGGGGGTTCTGAGTGTCTGAGTTGTGAAGTCTTTAACAGGTGTTAAGAAGCTGGCAACATGATAGTGTGTGTTTTGGATTTTTAGTTTAAAAGATAATTCCACTGACCGAAGCTTTGTTCATTCTGTCTCTGTTGTACATCACTCGAGATGGAAATTGGTTATTCAAATTCATTTTCAAAGCTGCAGCTCTGTAAAGCCAAGCTTATTTTTAAGTTTTCATTTTACATACTGTAGATTGTGCCAGCATATTGCTTTGGTTTATCTCTTGGGTTGTAATTGGCAGGAGGTCCAAACATAACCGCAATGCTCACTCTTTGAAGACAGAAATTAGAGGAGCAGAAAGAGGGGGCAACAAGGAATTTAATTGGAATGGATAAGACATGTGCAAAACTGACTGTAAAATATATACTGTCATGATTTATGCATGTTTTGAATGATTGATTTGTTTATTTAGGTTTTCTGAACCAAGTGGTGCTCAGTGGATTTATTTCCCTCAAATGCCTCAATTCCTTTACTGCGTTTTGTTTGTACATTTTTTTCTTTATATGAAAACAAAAAGAAAAACTTGCAGCATAGTTTCTCCTGTAATATCGATTCTTTAATTTACAGTCTGTTCAGCACTTTCACGACAGTAAACTGTCACTCTATCTCTGTACTTTCAGCAGATGTCTCTACCTTGTTTGAAACAAAACCTTCAGCATTCATAAATGAAGGACTCACACACAATCACACACACACACACAATGTGACTGGCCGCTGATTCTGTTGTTTCTGTCTGAGATTGACGCAATTAATATTTCATGATTCAATCAGGGTCACCCAGAATTCAAGTAAACAGAGAACTCAGACTTCTATTGACCAATGTCCGATGCAAAAAAAAATCAACAACAAAGAACATTTGTTGGAAGTAAACTTTAGCAAAGAATTCTAGTTGACAGATGCCTCACAAGCATCACAACCAGGTCTTAGCAGGATCCAGTCAGCAACACCAAATCTAAAAGGGGAAAGCTTCCCTGGAAAATGATATTTTAAGTATCAAATATTCACTTTTGGTCGTCATCAAAATTCAGTTTAACTACTGTGAATGCAACCAGATGCTGTCCTCCAACAGCGAACAACCCACAATTTTTTTCGAGACATCTTTCATGCATACAGGCATCCATTGCCTGGCACTCAAAAGATATATTTAGATAGATAGATAGATAGACAGATAGATAGATAGATAGATAATGTGCTAACCGATTTAATGCAAATGTAAGGTGATTAAAAACTAAAAACAGTGCAAGAATAATGATACAATGGAAGATAAATATGTAAATAAATACAAATGCAGTTGTACATGAGGCTAACTGACAGCAGCCTAATGACAGAATGCAGGTGAGCATTCAATTTCACCTTGCGTTGCTGCGAGGAGTTGAATAGCCGTATGGCCTGGGGGACAAAAGACAGCAATCTGCCACTGAACATACTCCTCTGCTTAGTGAATGGGCTGTGCAGAGGGTGGCGGGCATTGTCCATGATGGACAACAGTTTATTTAGGGTGCTTCTCTGCCGCTTCCTGTGAAGTGAGTGTCAGTATTTTCTACCGTAAAGCTGCAGCCCCAGGTAGTTATAAGTCCTGACCATCTCCACATCGACCCCCTCGATAGAGACCGGTTGCAGATGGGCCCTGGTCCTCCGGAAGTCCACCACCATCTCTTTGGTCTTGGAGGTGTTCTGCTGCAGATGATTAGACCTGCACCATGTCACAAAGTCCTCCAACAGGCTCCTGTACTCGCCCTCCTTTCTACCCCTAATACACCCCACGATTGCACTGTCGTCTGAGTTGTAAAGGGTGAAAAAGACAGGGGAGAGCACAGTCCCCGCAAGGTAGTTCATGATCCACCCTCATCTCTGTCAGCTTGTCTCTCAGTAGGAGGGTCCAGGTGAGAGTAAGCCTTGTGTAGCAGATAGAGGATGGCATCTACCACACCCACCTTCTCCTGGTAAGCAGACTGCCGTGCATCGAGTGCATGGCAGACCTGGTGCTCAGGATGTGGAGCAGCCGTTCCAAGGTCTTCGTTATATGTGACATCAGGGCAACTGGCCTGAAGCAACTCACAATTTTGATGGGAACGACAATGTCCATGCAGACGTTTAGGTAGTCAGTGGTGCGACCCCCTCAGTGTCTTCACTGTGTAGCACACTCCAGTCAGTAGACTCAAAGCACAGAAAAAGTGAAAAGTGAAAACAAAGTAGAAAAAAGGGTAAAAGAACAAACAGACAGAGATACAAGACAGCCTGTCACTTGCATCTGCGCCATCTTGAATCCAGTCCAATATTTTGTGGCGTAATTGTTTTAAGACACATCAGTCTCACTATTTTTGATTAGCTTGTTGTGCAACAAAATTAACAAATAAAAATAGGTTTTCCTTCAAAAAAACATTGTTGTTGAGAAGTCACATACTTCTGCAAGAAAGGATGATTCAAACGAAGAGAGAGGTTAAAAATAGGTCCAATTGTCTGAGTAAGCTGGCACGATAGCAGTCAGAGATCTAACTTCCAAGCCTCCCGAAGAAAAGACTTCAGCATTAGTGTAGGTTAACTCTCTCAGACAGGTCATTCTCTCATGTGCACGGCTGTTTGACAGACTGAGGGCGACATCGAGGTCGTCCTGAGGGGACATGAGAAAAGGCGGAGCTGTGCCTCTGCGGCGTAGCGTGCACTGCTGCTGCACAGTGGGAGGAGAAGGACGGTACAGCTGATGGACTGAAACTACTTTAGATTTAATTATATATAAGTAGTGCTCTGCAACCCAGCTGCCAACCTACAGTAAATGACTGCCCGTCATCTACTGTAAGCCACTGACTACTGTTTGAACAAAAGAGGTTAAACGGAATTATAGTGACTGTGCTAATACAATAGTGATCCAACCTATACAACCTGACACCACTGAGCTTCGACAGTATGTCATGTATCTGTAATAATATTATAAGGGGTACAGTCTTGACCGGCTCTATATGTAAAGTGTCAAGAGATTACTTTCGTTGTGATTTGGCGCTATATAAATAAAATTGAATTGAATTGAACAAATTTCAGTAAGTTAACATGACAGTGTATTGTGCAATAAGCACAGTTCACACACACACAAACATGACATTTGTCACAGTATATATGTAATATATAATTAATTCAGAAAAATGTCATTGATCGCTGTTCTTCAATGGTGGGTTGTGTTTCTGGCTTTTAATTCACGTCATTGGTACCATTTACCCTAAGCACTATTCTTCTGTGGTACAATGCTCGATCTCAAAACACACTGCACTTCTCCTTTATGTGTGTAATGATACAGCTTATTATCTGTTGCCAGTTTACAACAATTTGACACATGCGCTGTTCTACACAGCAGAGTTTTGCATCATCTGAGGACCTTATTCCCAGATTTTGTAAATAGATTTTGAAGTGTTTTTAAAGAGGACAACCTCAATGTGAAGGACAACAGAAAGAAAATGTATTTATATCAAACACTGTTTAAACAGCGTAAACAGTGTTTTCAGAAGGTTCCCTTGTTAGCTGCTGTATCCAGTCTGAGAATCAAAGCAACTATATTTGATTTTACGTAGGTATGTCTGATTCTGCTGTGTTTCTTTGTGTCCTCCTATTAGATCTAATGGCGACAAAGTTTGGCCCCAATTAAGCCAGTTTTCAAATGTGCAAAGTGTAAAACTGTCATACCGATTTCATGTTTCACCCCTATTCATGGAGGACTAATTAGAAAGCTGTCTGAAAAGGCTGACTTGATTGTTCATTTTTGACTGTCTGTCTGTTGCACAGAGGGACAGATAGGCAGCTCTTCAAAAACCCCTTTTTGAGGACAAAAGGAATAGATCAAAAATTCAAACCCAGCAATGTCTGAAAGTCATTCAGCATCCACATATCATCATCAGCACAGTTGGAAGTGTAAAAGATGAGATCTTAAAAATGTGGTAGGGAACATTTTGATGTGCCATTATGCAGAAAACAGCCCACTCACTGAGAGCTGAAGAGGATTCCTTTACATCACAGTGCAAATAAAGGAACACTGTGGATGAATGCTCAATAGTGAATTTTCTTCTTTAAGCCAGTTGTTTTATTCAAAGACAATTATTGAAATTTCGTTAGGATATAATCGCCTTATTAATCAGGTTTATAGCAACAATAACAAGAATGGATATTCTGTTGCTATGCTTCAGAGGTCATTTCTAGCTTCTATAGAAACTGTTCTCTTGTGGCTAAGTCTCGTGTAGGCGACATGAGGAAGAATATCAAACACTGTACCGCCTGTGCTATTTTCTCTTATGGTACAATAATTGATCCCAAAATGGAAACTTTTGAATATCCAGCTTGTTTTAGAACAAGCCAGGAATGTTTCATTTTGTACGGATCAAGCTTTGAGATAGCGGCTGACACTGCAGTCCCCAACATGAATTCACGTTGTTCCATATTTGGTCCTGTTTCAAAAAAAGTCGGCAGAGGTACTGTCTGTGCTTTTTTTTTCTCCATATTCTCAGCCTTGTTTTCTGTTTCTTATCATTTTGATACTGCTCTGGCTGTCTCTTATCAAAATAATGGGGCTTAAGCAATGTGAAATGCATGTAAAATCAAAATGAATGTCTCAAACTTCAACAACTCCATAAAAAATACTGGATTTGAAAGATCGGTATTGGTTTGTTGAAAAAGAATGAGATTGTTAGGATATAAAAGATATAAACTTTGATAATCTAAAGGGATTAGCATCGAGATGTCACAAAAGGCCTGAAAACAAGCCAAATCGTTGTATCTATTTTTATATCAATGACATTTTAAAGGATTGCCAAGAGTCCTCTTAATTCTGTTTTTTTCAGGCAGTCTTGTGAGGCAGATTCTTTCTTCAGATAAGACAAATTATGACAGGCTGCTCAAAAAGAGAGAAACATTATTAAAAGCATGACATGGAACTGTCAAGCTCCCAAGTCAAAACAAGGTCTTGAGATAAAAAAAAAAAAAAGATCTATCCATCAACCGCAAAGAAGTTTAACTTAGACATAGTAATGTTTCATATGGAAATACTGTACAGTAATAGTAACATAATGAAGACATCACCACTCTACACTGCTCTGTTGTTGAAATCACTGCTGTGGCATTACAATTCAGGACACTCTTTAACTAATTTACTGACTGTGAATCCAACAAAAATCCTTGCTGTTGAAGAGTATAGCCATCTATCATTATTACAGTCTGTACTCTGCTGTAGTGCGATTAGGAAATCTTCCAGTGTGGTGATTCATTAGATGCTGGGTATGTGCACTTTTGATGGTTGGCTGATTGATTGCTTTTCTTCAGCAGAGCTGTGAGTTGTCTAACTTTGCCAGCATTTGTGGTTTGCTGGAATTGGCTTGTAGTACAAAAAAATAATAATAATAATAATAAAAAATAAAATCCCAAAGATAGATGTGCAACAGTCTCACATTATTGGGCAACTTCTGGTAATAGTGGCTCTGGCAAAACACTTGAAAATAACTCATTTAATCCCACAGAGCACAGCACAGTACAACGACTTTGCAATTATGAAGGAGTGAACACTTAACTGAATCAGGTCTGCATTCACCACCGAGCCTTATAGCTCCAAACATTTAATTCAATGGCTCACCAATTACCTCCCTCCACCAGTTCTTCAAATACTGAATGGAAATTGCAATAAACAACACAAACGTTAAACACAAACATGCTTATTTGTTATCTGGCAGAGATGAGAAGATTTATACCACTCTGATGTCTGTGTGCCAAATACATAGCTATAGCCAGCAGCTGGTTAGCCTAGCTTAGCAACAGCTAGCCTGGCTCTGTTCAAAGGTAACAAAATCTACTTAACACATCTAGTTCACAATTAACATGTTTTATCTCATTTTTTTTACTCCAGGAAGTGACAATATACTGAACAAATTGTTGTTTTTACACTTTGTACAGTTTTTGTATGAATTAAACAATCAAGATACAACGTGTTAATTGGTGATCTTCAGAAGTGCTGTTACACCACGTCAGGCCAGTTGTTTCCTCCTGCGTGTCCTCCGTGAAACTTAACGATCTACTTACTCCATTACCATCATTTCTTACCTTTGGCAATATTTAAAACAGGACTATGCAAAACCAACTGTGCAAATACTAACAAAGAGAGGGAGAGAGAAGAAAAGTCAAGAACAAATGAGACAATGAACAACATATGGGATAAATAGGATACGGTAGATAATGTCGGCCTGTAAATTTGCTCTTACAGTCTTAAATTTAGAAAGCTGAGCTATTTTGTCCTCAAGCTTGACTTCCTCACCCGATTGCCAATCAACTCAGAGCAAAAGGAGACTTAATCCCCTCAAAAGTTAACAAATCCACTTCTTTTCTATCAGAGTGAACACTTTGAGGAACCCCCAAAGTGAACATAGTTAAGGATGGTCAAAAGAATGTACTGAGGAAATGTTTTTTACTTTTCATCCCCTCTATTGTAAACATGGTCGACTTAACAAAGGGAACCCAATTATTAAATTGGTTAAAAGGAAGAGAAAATGTCTAAATACAGTAAGAATCAAACAAGCTTTATGGTAACTTAATTAATGGTTTGTATGGCATTTCTTTGTCCCACTTTGTTCTCTTCATATTTGGCCAACATGCCACTCATATTTAATTCTCTTTGTTGCAGTCATCATAACTATTCTGGAGAGAGAAGAGAAAAGGGAACAGAAGAGAACAAAGACACTTGCTGGTCCAAAAAAAAATATCAGGGAAAGTTATTGAGCTGCACATTGAACAGTTTTTAAGTCTACATGAAGTTTGGCTGATATTTCACGAGTTGTGCCAACTTCAAAAAAGGAAAGTGCTTCTTGAATAGTTTTAGTTCTGAAACCACAAAATAATGTACTTCGGTTTAAAATCAGCAAAGTCAAAGGCGGGTATGTGTTGGGTTTATGCAACCGATAAAGTCATTTTTCTAATGTCAGTAATATCCCTGTTGGTAGTTTCATTGTATGGCTGCTTATGATGCTACCTGCATCCGGCCTAGTATGACCCCAGCAAAGTTTAAGTTCCTTCTTTACATTCTTTTTTCTGTCTACACCCTGTATGTCTTTTATTTTATAGTAACCAAACGTTTACATTGCATTATTTTGTCATATAAAGCTTTTCAACATGTGTGTTTATAGTCCCGCACACTGTGAATATAACCATATATATCTGAAGATATTGTAGGTTATATAAAAGATTCAAGGGTGCTAATAATGGTGACCAGACCTGTACATAACACTCACCACTAAATAAGCTATAATTATTATAACTGTCTGTGAGTCTGATCCCAGTCTGTAAGTGTCTATTTGCACCCGGTTCCATAGTTGAGTGTCAATCGAGGGTAGTTATTGACCACAGCGGGTGCATTGGCCTGACAGCCGCGGGTGTTCAGCATCGGCTGCGGTTGTCTATATTCGGCTGCGGTGATTTAGTGCCCTGCCACAGATAGACTTCAGGAAGTCAGACGACGTAGTGTGAAGAGCGACAAAGTCCTCTTGGTGAACATGTTGAGATGGATGGTTGAGTGGATTAAGAATAGGTTTTTCACCCGGGAGACACCCTCATCCAACCGACTGGCGTACCCGCAGACCCCAGAGGTATATTTCTTGCCATATCTCACAGGTGCTTTATTCTATCATTCCAATTTTTTATGACTTTGTCATTCAAATTGTTATTGACTTTATGTTGTTGATTTCTGTGTCTGTTTTAATTAGTGCTTTCTACAAATACCAAAGTATTGGGATCCTGGGGGACGCTGTCAGTCGCATGTCAGTTAACATTTTTCAACAGATTTCTCTCTAAACACACTATAGCATTAGAAAGTGATTGCTGAAAACATGTGAAAAGACTGTGAGCTGTATAGCACTGAATTGTGAAGTTAGGCCGAGGCTGAAATGAAGGAATGTGAAGAACTTGGCATATGGCGTTGTTCAGCACACTCAGTGGTAAAAGATTCATTTCCTGCTGTAGCTGCTCTTACTCGTAATGTCAGTGTCAATTTGGTAAAGGTCTTTCTTAAAATGACTCACATAAAATCACCGTCCCCGACTTCTTAATAAAAGCGAGCGCTGATCCACTGGGAGCTCGACTTTCCGTCTTCTGAATCACAACTGTTCCGCCAAGCCAGGCAGACCTGCAAACTGCCTGTTGACATTAGCCGTCTTATTGTAATGATGCTGTAATCGAGCTAAGTTGCAGATCAGAAAGCCAATGTCATCAGGCTGGTCTTTGGGGAGGTGGACCATTATGTGAAAAGTGAGACTTACTGTCATGATGCGTAGAAGCATTATCGCATCTGGATGTATGTAATTAATTTATAGCAGTGACGATTGATGAAGCAACAATTACAGTATTTCTGAGAGGAAGGCCCGAGTTTACAGTCTAAGAATGGATGAAGAATGAGTAACATAATGACTGCGTTGCTCAAACCTACTGCTGAGGAGGCTGGGGGCTATTCAGAGCTACCCGCTAATCTCCTTCAGAAATTTCATTAACTTAAGTGCAGTGTTGCACAGCAAACACAAGCAACGGATGCAAATAAAGCTGTGAATAATCCATGGGCCAGTATGTGTTTCATGCATGGGGCCTCCACCGCAAGAACTGAAATTGCTGTGAATCCTAATGGTCTCTAGTCTGATTCAAAGTCCTATTGCAACAAACACAAGAATGTATTTATTATGAGTGCAGCATTTAAAAGATGTAACTATCACGGCTTGGTTGGTTCACATCTCTAAAGGAAATGCACATCAAAATAGAGTGCACCGCAGAAACATGCACTGTGCCATGTGTTAAAGTGTTACACATTGGGGGTTGTGAAGTCAGAGGGAAGGCAACTTGGGTGTGTTGAGTTACAAGTATCAGAAGATTTATAGTGTTTATACCAAAGGTAAAGTGATGTATGTTGCGCATTAGGGGGTGAATTACAAAAAGACATCATCCCGTAAAATCCTAGGGTAAAGAATGAGACTGTGTGACTTTCTTTTGGGAATGATGGTGTTTGTGTGAGACGGCTGTTGAGAGAGGAAAAGAGAGAAAATGCCTTTATAATGCCTTTGAATCATCTTTCCAATCTTGACACTTTTCCTATCTTGCGTATCAGAAATCCTGTAACTGTGACATCTGCTACTACTCTGAACAGGGAACCGCACTTGTTGCTGTAGCAACAAATGTGTAACATTTACAGATGTGTTGGCAGATGGATGGGACTTGTCAAATTGGACACAGAACATCTTATTTACATTTAGAAGAAGAAAAACAAGCAGAGAGAGGGTGAGTGTGTGCACTCATGTACGTGGTCAAGGGCTTTGCTGCTTTAATCTATGATCGCAGCAGTTCAAAGGCTCGCTGGCTCTGGTCACTTGGGACTTGTTACATCACTGGAACACATAACAGGACCAGACTTGGTTCCAAAACATATCAACATTTGAAAAACACACTTCCTGTGATTTATAGGTTAAAATTTAGAGTTGTGGAAAGTCCTGTTTACGTTAGAGAGGATAAGAAGTTACTTATAAGTTCATGGCTGACAAGATGTTCACCTTTTGGAGATGATGAATGAAACAAACAAAATAGAAATAAAAAAGATGCATTTGGAACAGAACTTCTTATTTACTCGTTCACTCTTTGTTGTCTCTTTTGTCCCAAGCATGACTGAAGATGGCATTGGGCTGAAAGCTAAATTACAGTTGAGGGAACCGGTGGAAACACTCTGGATGTTTGAGCAAATTTGTGCGGCAGAATAAGAAGTCAAAAACTTCTGCCTCAGACAGAATTTTTGTCACAAAGCTGTGCTTTTTTTTTTTCTTCTTTTCTTCAATTGTTGCTCTCTCACGCTGATATTTCTCTCTCATTTCTTTGCCCAGTTCCATTTCAAGAAAAAACAATCCTCGGTTCCATGAGGGTAAATAAAAATGGTAAATAAAAAAAAATAAAAAACATAATTAGCTCATTGGGGGAGCTGCATGCATACATTCAGGGGATCATTCTGATTTCAAATGGGTTTATCGTCCATGAAATTGCATATAATGGGAATTTGTCAATGGCTTATGCTCTGATTGTATTTCCCTGAGCAGAAGCAGAGACAGACAGAATTAGAGTCAGAGCAATAACATGGTGGGGGGGCTGGGAAAGGGAGGAGTGGACGGGGGATTGTGGATGGGTATGTTCGAGGACCATTTCTGTCTGCCATGCTATTATGTCCCCATTACACTCCTAATCACATTGGGAGGGAGAGAAAGTTGGGAGGAAGGCAGGCATGCTGCCTTGTTTACAAACCAAATCTATGTTTTCCCAAAGCGAGACACATCATTAGCAGTGGACACATCAGATCATAGTGATTTGAATACTGAAGCAACAATCAATGCTTACATTCACGCATAAATATTAAAGAGCCAAGCAGCCGCTGGGACCGAGAAACTCCACCATCCATATACTTACGGAGTTTCTCCACTTCCACAAATCTTAAACTGTCCTTTCATTCTACTTCCTGTCAGATTAACAGCTGTACAGCTTCACGGCTACTCCACAGCCTTCCTCCCTGCAGCCGGACCTCAGCCAGTTCAGTGGCCCGGCCTCATTTATTTATGGCTCGCCCCTGAGATCCGGCTCTGCTCTGATCCCAACTGCTTGCCACCCCCCCTTCCCTCCCGAGCCGTCAGCGCTCAGCTATTTCCCCAGCTCTTTAAAAGTTCACCCTATCTGAAAGACAGCATCAAGCCCTGGCTTAGCCACAGTCCTCGCCGACGCTCTCTGCATTTCAAAGTGGTTGGTTGGGCTGTGATGCAGAGAGAGAGTGAGTGAGAGACACTGAGACAGAAAGGAAGAAAGCTTTAGGGAATTCTCCACACAACGGTGGCTGATATATTCTTCTACACAAATTGGTGCAATACATATAGGTACACATAGTACACATGCAAACATATGTACACATTTACAAGCCACTTACGCATTAACACACACACACACACACACACACACACACACTCTCTCTCTCTCTCTTTCTCTCTCTGCTGGATTAGCCTAACCTGTATTGTGCCAACACTATCCGAGAAGCAGCAATGCCACAGTGCAGAGAGCTGCCACTGTTCTGGGAACAGTTCCATAACCCCATTGCCCCTCCTCCAATTCAAACAAACACACACACACACACACACACACACACACACACACACAATCATAAAACAAACACACTTCAAGGGGACACATTAGGGAGGAAGAACTATTGCTCAGAGCACCTGGTGTTCTCATAATGTCAGAGTCAGACACAGACTGGCAACCTGTTTTTCACAGTAGGTAAGGAGAACAATGTGTAAGTGTGTGTGTGTGTGTGTGTGTGTGTGTGTGTGTGCGCCTGTGGGTATGTGTTGAGTCTTTCATCTGTACCCATAATTGCATGTATTTGACAAAGCTATTACAGGTCTCACATCAGTGAGACTGCGCATCATTTCAAAAGACGGCAACAGCGGTGTCATCTTTTGTGTCATCCCGTTGCCAGATTTGAAGGAAGAATTTGCACACAACTACATCCGGTTTTTTTTTATTATAATGCATTACTCAACAGAGATATGTGATCTTCAGAATGTAATTCCACACTTGTTCAAATAAATCTTTTGGTTTCTTCTTAATTATTTGAAAAGAAAGGCTTTTTGCATTTCACTGTCAAACGATGAAAGACTACACACAAAATCCCTGTTCGTCTTTGCCGTCATTAAAACTATGTTCACACTAACGGAGATACATTTGAAAATGCTGTTCATGTCTCCGAAAATGTCCCACCGCACAGATTCCAGATCATTTTCTATGCTTGTGATACACGCTGAAACTCCAAAACAAAAGGAAAACTGACATCTTTTAATCTGCCTTACCTTTCATTTGGGAAACAACACAATTACAGCCGTCATCTGTTAAGGATGTGGGGTTGAAAGTATACAAACGTGACAGATACAAGCTCGAAACTCCATTCAGTCTCCTCTTATTTTGTGTTTCAGTTTAGCTGAGCATGGGACAGGCGTTCCCATTGTTTTATTTATTCTAATTTAGCTGTCAGTTGACAGCAAGATGTGCAAGTCTAAAACTGTGACTTGATTGCTACCTGTTAAGCATGCCTAACTTAATCATTGGCCTGTTGCATTGAGGAAACACATAAAATCATATTATATAATATAAAGTCACAGCAGAAAGATTTGTGACAGCCGCAACCAATCAGAGAAATAAAAGTTACTTTCTGATTGTTTCACGGCGGTTACGTTCTAAATCACAAATAAACACGCCCACACCTCCTCACAACCCTGCGGTAAGGTGCCATATTGCCGGATTTTGGGTGAAAGCTAAAGCACACGCTTCATCCTGTCCGCTGTGGCCTCTCTGCTCTGCATCTGTGTCGCGCTCAGCCCCACCCTCGGTCTAACAGACACACAGACCTGCAGCTCCATGACACAGAGGAGAGAGACAGAGGCAGTGATGTAACCTGGTCGCTACGTTTTTATAGAGTCCCTTGCGCTGTCATTGGCCGGGGGCTACTCACCCACTGCCCAATGGTCGGCGCCCAGAAACGTCCCGAGCACAGCAAAATAAGAAAATACAGGCAGAGGGAAGGTGTCTCTGCACATACAGACACCGCCACACAATTCTAGTGGGTCATAAGTGATGATTGAGACCCTCATTCTGCCTTTAAAAAGAAACCCAGTTTTAATTAAAAAAATGCATTCAAACCCAGAGTCACACCTCCGCGTCTCTGAACTCTCTGAACTTCTGTATTTATATGTCAGGTGTATGGGGCAAACATGACACATGTCACCTCTATAACTTCATACTCAATTTTCTGAGCACCTGCTGTTATAATGAACTCTATAGAATACAACCAAAATCCATAGATAGTATAGAAAAGTGACTGTAAATATAATTTAGTGGACTTAGTGTCAACTAAATGAAGATGTACTGTAGTATCTTGCGTACAGGGGTGTCCGATCAGAAAATGGTAATATTGGTCATAGTTCTTGAATGACAAACAACGTATTTTATCATTTAAAACCATTTACTGGGGTGGGAACACTAGCTCAGTGTGCCGAAACAGAGAAAAAGATATTTGTTTCCAAATGTGCATTAGTGTGGACATGGCCTCAATGCCTCATTAAATGTCTTCACTGTAAGAAGCCAAATCATATAACACGCCAATTGTGTGACACCAGTCTGTCAATAGAAGAGGAGTATAGAGTATCACCACTTGGGAAATCATTTTTATGCCTTTCTGCTTTACTGGCAATTAACATGCTGTGTTCAGTAATGAGAAACAGTTGAGAAAGAACGACGGACTGCATGATAAATCATGAGGTTGACTCACATGCTGTGAACACCAACGTCTGCTGCTTTGTGCCTAAAAATGTCTGACCCTGACCTGTGTAGTAAATCTCATTTAGCTGCTTTAAAGTGTGATTTAGACCTGGGGTTTTTGCTTGTAGGTGCAACATGGAAATAACATGAAACTTAATTGAATACTTGATTGCTCTATTGAACCCAGCCACAAATAGGCCTCCAGTGTAAGCATGCATCTTCAAGGACTTGGATGCCTTCCGGCGCTTCAGTTTTACAGTGCCTTTGATTTATCATTTACCATCAATTTGCAAATTAAGTCATGCCAAGTTGAAACTGCTATAGCCGATTAGAATAGCCATCAGCCTTATGGGCCTCCGTGGGAAATGAAAGAGACGGGGGAGAGACAGGTGGAGGGAGGGAGATAGAAAAACTGCATAAATGATAAAACGGGATAGATAATGGCAGTGAGGGGTAGAGGAGATGGACGGATGAGAGGAGGTAAGATGAGGAGAGATGCAGCACAGGCTAGATAGCAAGAAGCGAAGCGATATAGAGTGAGCGACAGATAGAGAGAGCAAGTCAACAAAAACACAGAGGCGGGGGAGAGAGATAAAGTGAGGTACAGTAAACATATTGAGAAGGACAGAAAAAGAGAGGAAGAACAAGGGGGAAGAGAAAGACAGACAGTGGGGGAAAGAAAAGAAAGGCGTGATGCGGTCTGACACTAGCTCACCCTCTGGATCCAATCCCACCCCCATCACTCAGAAAAGCAGAGAGCTCTTCTTTGATCCTGAACACTTTGAACATTCTGTCAGCCTTGTACTTTTACACCAATGAAGAAGTACGAGAGGCAAAAAAAAAAAAAGAAAACCTCTCTGGGAGATGAGTTGCTTGTAAGCCGCTCCACTAACACTCCTCCTTTTACCTTCATTCTTCCCATGTTTTGATTTTCTGCATGTGATGTAAGGAAGAGGAAATTTGAGGAGAGAGCTGCTGAAAAAGAAGGGGTGGGGGGGACAAAAAACAATTAAACGTAATTTAGAACAAGAGTTCCTTCCAGCATCCCTGGTGGACTCTGTCTCTCTCTCTGTACGCCTTTTATCTTTCTTCGTAGTTTTTATCTTCTTAGCAACAATGAAAGTGTGTCTTTAAAGAGAGGCAACAATAAGGTGCTGATGATTGCACGACTGCTAGCAGCCACCATGAGCATAATTGAAGCCTGGCAGATGCTCTTCTGCCTGCAGTGCGCTAAAACACAGACAGACACACGGACTATCACACACCCACAGACAGATATTTATGAGCCCGAAACACACGGAGGCCATTTCACTCACAGTTAGGCAAGTCTTGGTCAGGGGGAGTCCTGTTCTGGTCTGTTGCGGCTCCCTCACGAGGAATACCAAGCATTCGAACCTTGTTAAGCAGACAGTGCAAAATGCTAATGCAAACGTATTGTTTGAAGGAGGACTGCAGTGAAGACGTGTAGAGAGTGACTGCAATAAACTCCAAGATAATGAGGGCTAATTAGAAAATGCTTGGCCTTGGCTGTTTTGCCAAACACATAAAGCTGTGGTGGAATGATTGCTAATGGCTGACATCACAGGAAGATAAAACTGTAGGCGCATTACCATGGCAGTTATAAATCTCCTGTGAGTCACTTTATTTAGGCCCACTGCTTGGAAACAGTAACACAAAGAATTCAAATCAGAGCTGTTGCTTTTGGATTTCAGTATTGTTTTAAGGGCAGATGTAGAACTGTGTCTGTTTCTACAGTAAATCACTGATGCTAAAATGCTGATGAAGATGCTCTCTTAGTTAAGCTTGTTAGCATGCTAACATTTACTAATTGATGGGAATGTCATTAGTTCTGCTGGTTTTGAACTAAATCGGAAGTACTGGACAAATGTAGGAAAAATGTGATCACATAATGGCACCAGATAAAAAGTTAGAGGACCTCAGACCTAAATTATTTATTTTTGCGCTGTGGGCATAATTACACTGATTCTTGTTGGCATGTCATGTTAAAGCTATTATGCTCATTTCCAGTTCTATATTTTCATTTTGTGATTCCACTACAGCAGCTTTGCATGATACACAGCTCAAAAAAACTGACTGATCTTAAACTGGCCCTTCATGCAGCCCCTCAGTTCACCCTCTGACTAAAACAAGCCGGTTGAACTCCGGTCTCTTTAAGGCCCCCCTCCCGTAAAGCCCACTTTCTTCTATAGTGTGCAAATGCTATGTCTGCCCAGTTTTAGCTTGTTTGTGTCGGGCTGAGATCTCTGGCCCTGCGTCTAAGGTATATTAAACTCTCCCCTCAACTGTGGTAGCAGTTGCCGCAGCAAGTATAAAAAACAGAACAATGGCTGACCGAGGTGGATGTTTGTGCCTCTCATACATAGCTGCTGGTAACGTCAGCAAGCCTTCACAAGCGCTGACAAAGAGACAATGTTATTCCTTTTCTGTGGCCGGCCAATAACAGAGCTAGATATTTATTTAGATATTTAGGGCTGACAAACCACGATAAGCAGAGAGCTTCGACTACGAATGTCTCTTGACCTGACAGGAGTGGTGATTGTGTCTCATTTGAATATCTTTGAACTATGTTGAAAGGCACACAAAACCACCTCTATCGTTTTCGTTGACAACTTCTGAATAGATTTTGACTAATTTGTCAAAACTGGCAATTTTAAGATTCACATTGATAATCCCAAATATAAAACTGCCAGGGAATTATGTGGTCTATTTCAAACGTTTGGTCTTTTGCAGCATGTGAAAGGGCCGACACACAATCAAGGACACACTAAGACACCCAAACGAGATCAGTTTCTGTAAAATAAAATGAAATAAATTCATAAATGAGCTTACTAGTTGTCTTTTTATGGAAACTATGTCAATGTCACTACGCTTAACATCAGAATCTCTCTTTGATAGTATCAAAGGTAAGAGTTACTGACACTATTGCTCCTGAAAAGGTAAGCAGAGATGGTTTCACAGCAGAGAAACAACCCACCTGTCACAAGTCAGAGAAGAGAATACAAGAAAGTCGAGAATCACTAATCTTCAGTTTCACTCAGACATTTTTAAAGAGAGGCTTCGTATTTACAATTCTGAAATAAATAAGGCTTGACAAGCCTCTTTCTCTAAGATCATCAACAGGAGTGTGAATGAGAAGCTCACTAATCCCACACGGTTAGCGTGTCATGAGTTTGTGTCTCTTTTTACTGGCCATAAATGTCAAACAACGGAACCACACTGGAACAATATGGCTAGATTGTCAACATATACATATACATACATATATATATATATATATATATATATATATATATATATATATATATATATATATATATATATATACACACATATATATGTATATATACATATATATACACACACACACATATATATATATACATATATACAGAGATTGTACCCAGGCAACCAGGCAAGTAAGCAGGCGGAGCCAGTGCACCATATTATTACTATGTATAATACTATGTACACATGATGCATCATCATCACCAGTAAGAATAGTATAAGTATGGCAGTAGTATAAAGTAGTATAGAGTGTAAAGTGACATCACTGCAAGTGTCATAGCGATGAGCTCGAGAGCTGCAGAGTTCAACAGTCTTATGGCCTGCTGGAGTGTTTGAAATGTGCTGCCTTGCCTGCAGAGCCACTATCTGTACAACACAGGTACCCACAAAGCAACTCTCTAAAAGGAGCATATATGTGCTTCTAGCGGAGACAGGGACAGTGGCTGCTCATGGCTGGTTCAGCTCTGACCCCCCCGATACCCTCTACACCCCCCCCCCATCATCACACACTACGTGGCCACGCCTGGCATGGTATGATCTCAACTGCTTTCTGACATGATGCATTTAAACGTCAATATTCACCAGCTTAAAAACACTCAAACTCTTTGTTTCTGAAAGATTTCTGGTGAAGATTCTTCCGTTGTTGACTCTTTCTTTCCCTGCTTCTGTGAGTGTGTGTTTTAAGGCCATCTATCAAGCCAGGTTGTGTACAGTGTGGTTCAGCCGGCCATGGTGCAGACTGAGTTGCTGATAAATTGTGAGAAACAACATGTCTTGGTGGTGGTGGGTTCATGGAGAGAGCTGAGAGCCTAGAGAGAGAGAGAGAGAGAGATATGTGGATGATGGATGGAATGATAGAGAGTCGGTTGCAGTTTCCACAACAGGATATGCAAGAAAAAAGGGCTAAATCAACAGAAGGAAATTGTTATAAATGACCACAGAGACTTTTAACACTTTACCACAGAGACACACCATAAATGATAACTTTCACCTATTATAAGTTATCACATGAGGGAGTATAGAATGCACTAATTATCTCATTGGCACAATTTATGCTATTTATACTTTTTATTGAATCTCACGTCACAGCTCACAGGAGAGATTCATTACACACTCTCTCAGGAAGCCTGCAAGTCTAATTATATTACACAGTCATACATATGTACACACTATCAAATCATCTGCAGTAAATGGGACCATGCTGAACTGACAATGTGGTTGTGTGTGTGTGTGTGTGTGTGTGTGTGTGTGTGTGCGCGCGCGTGTGTGTGGAGGATTTATGGAGGCGCACAAGCTGCTAAAACAAACATGTCAGCTTCAAGTATGTCTTTTGGGAAATCCTCATTCTGCATGTTGACATAGAAGTCTCAGTGTTTCATGGTAGAGAGGTCACACACGAACACGGACACATTACAATAAAACTCTACAGACACCAAGACAATCATTTCCCCTTAAGCAGTGCTGTCACCAGTGGAAATCTATCTGACAATGGAGGTGTGTGTGGATACTTGTGCGTGTGAGTAACTGAGCCACCCTAAACGTCCCCAGAGACTGCATTGTAAAGATGTAGGCACAAAGCAGCAGTTTGCAGGGAGTGCATGTAAAGCACAGCCTGATTGTTTTTCTTCACAAAGGCACATTGTGAAGGCAGATGCGAGGTCAATGGACACAGTTGTTCCACAAACATATAGCAAAAATACAGATATCTGTCTCTTTACTGCAGCTGGAGACTCGTCTTTCATTAGCAAGCCACTGCAGAGAGGCAGTGTTGGAGGGAAGAGTCTGCTGTTATCCTGTTCTTTTTTTATCAAGTGTGTGGACAACTTTTTAAGTTGGGCTCGTTCCCCTAAGGCACATGGTGCCCTATTTTGAGAATCAAGGTGAGTGCACAGGTGGTGGCACAAGTTCCCAGTGCTGGCTCACCTGGTTGTGACCAAAGGCTTTGGCACACTGGTGACACAGTTGTATAATGGGTTAATGGGTTAAGTCAGGGCATCGGCAGGTGTGCTTGGCTCCTAATATAGACAGCCAAACTGGCACAATCTATAGGTAACCTATCACCTCACTGGTCAGGCAGGCTTCTATTTCTATCCAAATGCGTTGGCACAAAGTCGGTGTACAAGTTAGTTTTGTAAAAGTATTTCTCTGTATTTGCAGCATGAAGTCTTTAAACAGTGTGCATGTTGGATGTACAGTAAAACGTGCAACAATAGGGGCCATGTGCCGGAGACAACGTGCACACACAAGTTTCAGAGTTGTGTTGGCTTTCACCAAGAACACATTGATAACTAGCTTTTGGAGGGAACTGAAGATGTGTCTGGTCCTTTACAAATTCTATATATATATCCACGTTCCACTGATGACAGTTGAATCCCTCCCAGCTACAGACAAAAGGTTTTATTCCTGTAAACGCCAACAAATGAATGCACTTTTTCGACTTTCCAATCAAACTATGGTATAAGTATCTGCTGTATCAACAATTATGTCCCATGTTTACAAAGTCTATCTCCACTTCTGTCCATCTCCTGTATTCCTGATGAAGACATCGGCTCTGCCACTGAAGGAATTTGGACCCTGTGCAAAAAATATCAGGTGAAGCTGTTTGTTTACCTATTTTTAAAGAGCATGCTGATAGTTGCAAAACATTTAATCCAGGTAACCACATTAGATGACTCTTGTGAAACTGTGCAATGCTTTGAAAACGCACGCCACGTTCCTTTTTGGAATTAGATGCTGCAGATGGAACAGACACAGCAGACCAGCTGTCCTCACATGGCTGCAGGGATTTAATCGAACATACAGCCTATAGGCAGTAATGGATAACCGGTATGGTAAGAGTCACTCCACATCTGACCTATAACACACTCCGCCATCTTAACAGTGTTTTTGTCTATTCACATTAAAATCACATTTTATGTGCATCTTAACATAACATCGAGTCTTTCCATAACATAATGACTCTAAAGTGGAATCTAGAGGCATTTACATCAAGATGAATCAGGTAAGCATAACTTAAGAATAAAAGAAGTTTAAGTGTTTTTGGAGTGGTCTATTTTGTGTGGTTTACTTCGATGCATTGGAAGGGGTGCAGACTCCAGTATTTTTATTAAAACTGCATTGGGTCACCGGTTTGCGTGGCCATTAGTCGTGCCCTCGACCCATTTAGCACCAAATTTGTCACAGACAATTACAGAACAGATGCAGGTGAGAAAACATCTGCTGGCGTTCAGCAACACGCTGCAAGGTCACTGCTTGGTTGGCAGAGCACAAAAAAAGTTTGTACAAGTACGGGTACACTGTATTGAGGTAGAAGTACTGAAGTACTGTAAGAATCAAACAGAACTAAACAGAATTCAAATATTTTGAGAGAATTGTAATGTTACAAGAATTGAAACACCTAAAAATCTACATTTTCCTGTCATTTTGATACCAATTGCTTTGGAAATTATATTAATCATTAGGAAACTATGCACATCAACATAGATAATTAATTAAATATCTAAACAAATAGTGATTTTTGTTTTTCATCTTATTTGTAGCCACTCAGTTGCGCCCTATGATATGATTTTATGGAAAAAGGCTTATTGCAGCGGAACCATAGACAACTGAAGTTCTTCTTTGGGTTAACAATGTGGGATTATACCTGACAAAATTATTTTAAGCTGAATTCAATGCTCGATAGGATTTATTCTGGGTCTTGTACGTTTAAGATGGTTGCTGCTGTTACAGAACTTTTCGTCATCCTCTAACTCAGCACTCTGCCAAAAAGGGATGCATTGCATTTCTCAGCTCAAAAATTTCAATGACGCACTTTTTTTTTTACACAATTGTTCCTTTCCTTCGGCAAATACAGCAAAATAGTAACTCACTAACTCTGTGCAACCCGGTCCAAATTAGACTAGCAGGATAATTTAATCGTCAATGACACTGAAATTATGGTTTATTTGCTCATTTGGCTGCGACTAAGCCTCTCTGGTGAATTGAGTATGCACAGACTGTTGTGTAGCGAGCGACTGCTAGCATCAATCATTATTTGGCCTCGTTGGAAAGCTCTGGCCCATCCATATGTCGGTGTGTCCATGGTCACTGTCTCCCAGCGGAGAGGATTTGGCTTTCTGTTGCTCCGCAGATGTTCTCTGCTTGTGTTTGCTGCTCCTGCTGATTGTACTACATTGCAGAGTGTTTGTGTCCGTGTGAGAGTGTGAGTCTTCCTGAAACAGAGATAGGTAGACACAGTGACAATGGGAGGGTGAGAGAGACTATCTCTGCCTCCCTCTCTCTCTCCCCCCCCAACACATAAACACACACATTATCAGCATTATAAGCCCATCTGGCGAGTTGTCTGCCAACACCAGACTTGTGAGGCCTCTTTTAACACCGTGTTTGTGGTGTGAGACAAAGACAAACTACATAGCTGTTGTGTTAAGCAGCTTCAGTCAATTCATCACTGGTGTGATCAGGGTCTAACATGGGTTCACCTTTCATACACAACAAAAGTGACCAGCTGACTTGCTGTGATTAAAAGCTAACACAAGCTAACAAATGGTTGCAACATGGTGGACTGTGTTTGGATGGTCACTGGTGGGAACGTGTTAACTAGCAGGGATGTGTGAAAGCAGTGCTGTGTTTGCCATGAGGAAACATGAGAAACACACTTCCTCTGCAACTGCTGCAGCCACTATCAGGAGGCCGTACTGCACGTTTACACAGTAGACGTTCCACTGACACATTAAAACACTGATCTGAATTGGTGACGGGAAACGTACTGTCAGATAACAAGTATTTTTCCTTATACATCATTTCTTTTGTGTCATTTAATAACAAAAAGGCAAAGATTTGCTGGCCTCAGCTTCACAAGCACGAGGAGGATCATTTTCTCCATTTTATGCTTTAGAAAAATATTATCTCTTTGGATAACTCTCAGACAAAACAAGACATTTTGAGTAATCATGTCGGGCTCTGGGAAACTGTGATGCTAATTTTACACAGATTTAACGATCAATCCACGAATCAACAAAATAATGTAAGTGAAAGATATTCTTGAGAACTTGCTGGATATTTGACACAATATGTAGTGTAGAGTGTAATGTATGTGTCAATCTGAATCAGAATCAGAAATATTTTATTGATCCCCGGGGGGAAATTACACAATTACACATTATACAAGTTACCAGTGATCCCCATTGCAAATATAATGGAGGGTATGTGGAGGCCTCAGCGAGGTCACTCAGTCGTACACGTGCTCCAGCATTTGTGAGGAGAGTCCATCTTTACTTGAGGAGGGCTCAGTAGCAATCAGTTCCTTCCTGCTGCTGTGTTCGAGCCTCACAGGTGGCTTTCACACTTTGGTATGCTGGCCAGCTATGCTTCCTCAAACAAAGACATAATGTTGGATGGATATTTGCATCCTAAGTGTGTGTGTGTGTTCGCTCTGCGTTGCAAGGAAGACAGAGCAAAGAAGGTGTAGGGAGAGGGAGGAGGGAAAAGGGTCCAGGAGAAGATGAAAGAGAATGACTCTGGAAAGAAAAGCAAGAGCGCACAAAGGAACACGAGCATGGAGCTCTATCCTCCAGGCACCAAAGAGAAAGTGCAGAGGGAGGGAAAAGGAAGGAAGAGGAAAACTTGAACTCCAGACCCCCCCACCCCCCCTCCGATGAACACACACTGACTCATGCATCCAAACACTTGAGCTACTCCTTTCTCTACGTGTGTTCCATGTGTTTTGCATAACCTGACATTTCTAGATCTTTACCACTGAATAGCTTTGATGAGATATGGTTTTAAGGCTGAGATTAAGATATTCCTCGAGGGAAAGCTTTGTGTCTACACTAACCAGATGCTTGTTGAATGATTCCCTCTTCCATCAACTATAAAGGTCTCCATTAAGCTTCTGCCATTTTCTCATCGCACTATTTTTTCTTTTGCATGCATAAGAAGAGGAACAAAGAAGAAGAGTAGGTTCTGCAGGCCCTCCTACCTACATTATCTTCTTCTTTAGAAACACATTTTCAAGGACCAAAACAGCCTTCTGACTGTAATATTCAAAATAATAAGTCTATGAAATCTCCATCCCACCTAAGTCTGCAAAAAAGGTGTTTTCAGTTATTGTTCTGAGATCTCAGAGGTCTCTAGCTGGTCTGGCTTGAAATTCACTTGACATATTGAAGCCAGGTACAGTTTATTATAGCTCTGCCACTGGGACAATGCGCTTGCCCTAAAGCACCTTTTGTGACTCGACTTTTCTGGTCGCTTGAATGTGCGATTGGGGCAGACAGCGTCACTTGCTGAGCTGCATGTTATTCCCCCCCCAAAATACCAATCAGAGAATTAATTTCAGTGAACACTGTCTCAGGCAGCTTAAAGGTTGGCAGGTCACAGTGCCTGCTCTCACGCTTGTCACATCAGTCTCTGCAGTAAAGACCCATTCCCACCTGTACGCTTCACAGGTCCCTGAAGATAAAGAGAGTCAAAGAAACAAGGGAGAGAGAGAGACAATGCCTATTGCTAACACTGATGGCGGTGCTAGGAAGCGGTAGCATTTTGCTGTCAGTGGGTGTAAATCTTATATTTTCCCTCTTTCCATCAGGAAGGCAGTGCCTGTCAAAGCATAAAGTTGCCCCTTTGAGCAGAACCTTCAGCTGAGC
Organism: Enoplosus armatus; assembly: GCF_043641665.1. Taxonomy (NCBI): domain Eukaryota; kingdom Metazoa; phylum Chordata; class Actinopteri; order Centrarchiformes; family Enoplosidae; genus Enoplosus; species Enoplosus armatus. The sequence continues at coordinate 22,895,185 of NC_092184.1, read as the reverse complement.
TGCTGAGCTCACACTTGCGCAGATATGTACACACTCAAACACAACAGCGTTAGGAGAACCTTAAGCGATCGCCGTCATTGCATAACCCTTAAAGCAACATTATGTAACTATTTTACCTTAAAATAACAGCTTCAATATAATTTATATGGTACACTGACTTGTAATAGGGAGAATGGTGCCTCTTTCATTCCCGAACTCTTGTTCCTGCACTATGTAACTTGGTTGAACGCGCACAATCTGCAAGAAGTGTGTAACGCATTACAGCACTATGTCACACATGGGTCTTGCTCGGTATTCTCAGTATGGACATCATGGCAGAGGCGAAGAGACCAGGGTGGATGTTGACGGAGGAAGATAAGAGGAGAAAAAGAGAGAGTGACCGAGCAAGAGGCCGGGCAAGAGTACATCTCGGACTGGCTCTTAGTCGTTGACAGAGCTTCACAAAACAAAAGGCTGCAAGACAGACGGCGAGCTGGGCTTCTTGGACTAGTAAGTAATATTAGCTGGCTTGCTGTGTCTTGTGGTGTTGCATTTGCTTGATGTTTGGCTGTGTTAGCAAAGTTGTCGACTCGCTCGTTTTTGATCAAGCCAAGTCAGCCCACCAAATCCAAATCCTTCAGATTGTCAACAAATGCATTTCGGCTGTCCATGAGGGTGAACTGCACTCCGAAAACTGTGGCGGCGCATAAAATACCAATTTTTGCATAATGTTGCTTTAAAGGAATAGTTTGAAATTCATGTTACGCTAAGCTAACTGTTTCCTAAAGAAAGTAAAGAAGATTGTTTCCCAAAATGTTGAACTATTACTATAAATTAAGCCACCGTCACTATATGCCTACAGCCACTGCCTAAAACAAAGAATGCTGATATAATCTAAACTCTAAACCAGCATCACATCCTAATCCCTTGAGGAAGTCAGGAATATCCAAAATGACTTTATATAAAGTATTTTTTCTTCTCATTCCATATCTCTGTATCCCATTGGTAAAAATAGTACTCAAAAGGTCATGTAACTAGACTTTTTGTGACACCTAAAAGCTCAACTATATACAGCATCCACCCATGTACATGAAAGTCAAGCTCCATCCGTGCTCTGTATCCTGTGGTCCTATTTAGAACAGAAACAGAAACACAGGCATGCACGCATTCATACACCTGCACACCAACACGTGCACAGCCAACCATTCCGGCTGTTTAACTCCAAAGTTATTTTGTTCCAGCGGGAACATGGGGGGGATGCTATCAGAGAGCTGCAGACCTGCTCTCAATCTGACTAATCACACAGCCAGAGAAAAAGACTCAAAAGGAGTACCCGAGCTGGAGATAGAGAGAGGGGGGGTGGGGGTGATGGGAGGGTAGCCGATTGGAACGAGGGTGACAACAGACAAAAAAAATTGGAAAAACTGCCCCCTGTTTCTTTACTGCCACATAATGGAGTGATCTTCAGTCAGTGGCTTGTTGTGAGGGAATCCAGCAGTGAGTACTGGTGGGCGAGACATGAGGAGAGTAATCCATTTAGCCAGCGCAGTGCATGTCATTGGATTCCATTAAGGTTGCATTGTGTTACATGTAATATTCAGCAGTAATAAAGACTCCCTCTGAAAACACTTTCCAGGTAGCTCTGATTCAGAGGCTTACACTTAAATTGCTCCTAATGACTGCTATTCACATTTCATTTATCTGTAGCTTTCCTGAGGGATTTGATAAATGTACAATACATATTCTGCCCTTGCTGGTCTGGTGTGTGGCTTCTAGTTTGACAGCTAACAGGTTTCTCCAATAAACACCCAGGAAGTGGGTCTGTCAGTTTTGGATGCTGTGAAACTGCAATCCAAAAATAGAGTGCATTACTGACTGTTTTTAGAAGTACAAATCAAGTAAACAAAAAAAAAAAAAAATGGCACGTGAACAACAGCTAAGCATTCAGGTAGTAATTAGTGTTAGCTAGCGATTATCTTGATGCTAATGTAACATGCGATAAGCATCATTTTTTAAACATTTTTATGTTTCTTATAATTCTTAGAACTGTTCTATAACTACATATAAACTTTTTAATTGATATATTTTGGAATTTGGTGAAGCAAGGGCTGTGGCATGGTGTATCCTTGTATTGACTAACTGAGAAACCTAAGTATATAACTATTATACTGCAGCTGAATTATGGACTTGGTGCGTAAACATGGCAGCTTCTTGGATAGAGGCTGTTTTGTTCTCACAGTCCAATTTTTTTACAGTAGAAAGCTCACAGATGCGACGTGTAAGTATATTGTTTTCTTCTTTTTTAGCCGAGATAATGACCACACATTGTTTTGTTTTATGTGAAAACCTCACCCATATAAAACAGCACGTTTTATCAAATCAAGTGCTGAGAGTTAATTAAAACACAGTGTGACCTCTATCTGGGCTTCAGCTCTGTGTTTATTATTACATTTAGTTTCTGAAGTGGCAAAAATTGGGTGCTGTTTCTTTGATGCTCTCCACAAGGGGAAGAAAAAAAGAGTAATGCCATCAAAACCACAACCAGGAAGCATCCAAATTTAATCTCCTATCACTTGATCAATCTGATAGAAGCATTAGTTTATCATTAATCTTTCATCTCGGAGTTCGCTGTGAATGTCAGAGTAGATTAATTTATTCTCAATTAAGATGGGTCGACTTGCGCCAAGTGGCTGTTGCAAGTCCTGTGCAAGGATTCCCAGATTGCATCGTAAAATTTTAAATAGCAACTCATGCATATTTTGGTCTGGCCACATCTCCTCCTCTTCCCCTGGTGATGATGTCGTTACAACCCTGACCTTGAGAGAGCGGGGGGCTGTGAGTGGCTGGTCAGGGTTGAAGGTGATCCCTAAATCTATTTTCCTTTCATTTCCACAGGATGGAGGGCTCAACTTCTCTTGACAATGCACAGGGATTTCCGGATCGCGTTAAAAAAGAGTTGGGAGAGATTAAAAGTTGCTTTATCGCCAGGCCATGAGAGCTCAATTACCCTCTTGCCTAGCATGAGCAGATATTGGCTCTTCACATTAACCTTGGCCAGCTCTAATCTCTACTCAGGTCTTATCTTGACCTTTCAAAGACACTTGTTTTGGCCTTATCATCCGGTGAGAGTGTTTTTTGTTGTGTCGCCAAGAGCTGTAATTTAATGTGGAGTTGCTTGATGCTGCACTACCTCAGTACTTCAGTTCTAATTGAGTGACACTATATGTTTTAGCTTTATGCATGTCCCTCTGCTGGTGCAAAACCATTCTGCAGATTCTGCTCTTTATTTCAGGGTGGAACTAAATAAACAACAATAAACAATAAACTTATTTTACTGCTCGTGTGGAGCAAAAAAAGAAAAAAAAAAAAAAAAAGCCAAAGCTACCGCCGTCTTTGTTTTGCTATTTTCCTGCCCAAGCTTGCAAGAAAAAAACCTAATCTGTAAACTCTCCAATTAAAAGTGGTAGCAGTCCAATGATCTTACAAAGTAATTACAGGAGCACAGTGATTTAACAGTGGCCTCTACACCTCCTTCTCTGCACAAAGATCAGGGCACATCAATAAAAGATGCACACATATACACAAAAAGACACACACATAGATACAGGGACACACGTACACACCCATGCACGCAATCAGAGCCTCCTTATCTTGATCTATGTAAGTACATGACCTCCATTGACACAGCAGTCTGCAGCGTGCACCCCTGTGTCATTAGATTAGTGAGCCTTACGATCCTCGCAAGTCAAGCCCAACCAGGGCAGCACATTAATGGCAACAGCATACAGAGAATGAAGACAAGAGGGAAACAAATGCCTATATCTTGATTAGTATACACAGAATCACCTCATTTCCCCATAGAGATCATTACAGTTTAACTTCATCCTCCCTATGCATCAAACTTGGGACATACATGCAATCTGATACACAAAGATATTGTTTGTTTGTGAGAGGGTCACAGCCATCCAGGAACTAACTCAGTGAGTAGCTTAGTGGCCTTTCCATGGATGTTTATTTGACACCAGAGTATAGAACAAATTAGTTCAGGGCTGCAAGTCATTTTGTTTTTTGATTAATTGATAAATCATTTAGCCTACGAAACGTTTAGAAAAAAACAATGGAAAATTGCCCATTAAAAGTCCCCAGAGGCCAAGGTGACGTTTTCAAATTTCATGTTTCGTCCGACTATAAGTGGAAAACCCAAATATATTTTTCCCGCAATTGTATGCCTTTATTAGATGGTGATAGTTGACAGATTACAGAAAACAAGAGAGAGAGAGATGCAACACACTCCGCAGCCTGACTCGAGCCAGGGACATTGCAGTTCATGGTAAATGTCTCAACCTCGGAGCCACGGGCGCGCCCCCGAAACCCAGAGATATTCCATTTAAAATGATATAAAACAGAAGCAAATTCTCCCATTTGAGAAGGTGGGGCCAGAGTAGACTCGACACTTTCTTGATTAAATGACAAATCGATTATCAACATTGACAAATTAGCAGTACATTTTTTTGTAACACAAAACATACAAATTGTCTTAATGTGGGTCATTTGTCTTCTTTTTTTTATTTTCCAAAAATGTTCTTGTTGCTGTTTTTAACCCAGCTTATGTAGGACAGCTTTTGTTTCGATCTTCTGAGTTCGTAATAAAGAAGAAATGATCAAAACAGCGGGTGGACATGTAGCTCATGTACACACACACACACATACACTCACACACACGCAAACACGCACGCATGCACAATGGTACATCACCATCAGATTTTCTATTCATAGTAATGCTGGGTTAGGCTGGAACCCAATGGAGAGGAACAAAGAGATTTCTGAATACAGCTCAAATGGGGACATTTCCACAGCTCATCTCATGTGGATGTTTGCAGGGTGCAGCTGAAGGGGAATTAACTGTACTGTCTTGCAGAAAATAAAAGCTACTTACAATAACTTTGTTGTCACAGATGTGCCTTTTTCTTATGAATAGAATGTAACATGTGGCCTTATTTGAAACCAACAGGATTCAGCACCTACAGCATATTCATGTACATCAATTCAGAAAAGAAGGAGGGGGCGGTTGTCCCAGGTGGGTGCGATTCTTGTCCATGAAATGCGATGCAGGCTCTCTCTTCTCCCATTCTCATGTTGGACCTGTCAGTCTCTACTGCAAAAAGCTAAAATGCCTCTAACACTTATCTCTCTAAAAAGATGATCAAAAGGGTGTCTTCTACTGTGTAGGGACAAAAAGATTACTTGTCACACAGCCAAAAAATGGTGTTTCTTAAATGTAGGGTCTGAGCAATTCAGAAACCTTGTTGGTGCTGATTTTTTTTCCTCCATTCTTTTCTAAATTAGACTCTGCTTCTGTACATGGGGACAGAGCCAGTCGTTAACCAAGCAGACGCACTCATCAGCACCATGAGCCATTACCCTCTCAAGATCTCGCACTACTTACCCTGCAATCAAAGTGTCTGTATAAAGGGGGGGGGGGGGGGGGGCACTTAAACAAAAACAGAGATGTCCATTTAAAGGGATCATTCGAAGATGCAACACCTGTTACATATGAAAAAAGTAGCATACAATGTTAGAAATAGTGTCATTTCAGTTCCAGCAACTGGTCAGTCGGCTGTAGTCCCGGGGCAGGACACGTCGCAGTATTAGAAGAAAAGAGAATATAAATGTTTGCATTTGCAACACCGAGCCATGAGCACCAAGTAAGCTTTGTTTTGGAAAATAAACGATTCTTTTTTTCCCATAACTATTTTTACATTAAGACGGCATTGCTGTGAGACAGGAAAAAAAAAGTGACTGTTTATACTGCGATAATTTAAAATTACACGGTTTACCAGCTGAGTGGATGAAATGTTCGACAACACTGGTGGAAAATTGAAGGAACAATATACAGCTTAGGCATCCACCTGAATGCACTCATTCACGTCAGCCTGTCTGCACCGATGAGTTCAGATTTAGTTGCACGAGTGTAAGCGCCGACATACGAAATATTGAAGGGAATACACACAAAAGCAATAAGTGAAGATCTTTGTGTAGAAAGAAAAGGAGAAAGAAATTAAAAACCTGCCTGATGAAGGTTGTTAGTGCCAGCACCTAAAGTATTTCCTTGTTTATTTGTGCTGATGAAGCACTGATTCACGATAATACGTCATTTGGCTCTGAGCTCTAAACAGACCACACGCTGGCTACCGTGTGACACCAGCAGGCTAATACATCCAAGCAACATTACTGGTTGTAATGTAGCTGCTTTATAAGGCAGCAATAACAATGCTGGTGAAACCGCACGGCAAATCAGGGAATGAATCAGTCCTGCCTATGTTGTTGGCACCAAAGGTAGAACACTGAATATTTAGGTAGATGTTTAAGAGAAAGTAAATGCGCAGGTATGGTATCTTGACTCATATAGTGATTGCCTGTTAAAATGAACAGGATGAAGGGATAAATAAAATAATCAATAATAATGTGTCATTAACACAGAACAGATGACAGATTTCATTTTTAAAAATGTGCATATACTTTCACAGGATCGAAGCTGTCTGAATCTGGCAGTAGAGTACATTTATTTATGTATTTTAAAAAAAACACAGAAATAAATGACACCACTGAACATAATGACCGACATGAGGTGAAAATGCTCTGCGATACATCCTGATTCTTAATCAATCCTCAAGTCTTTCAGATCCTTCCCTCTTCTCATTGTAATATGGGGAATTGTTCCCATAGTTACTGGTGAATGGAGCCTCATTTATTTCACTAACAAGACCTAACTTCATTCGAACTATTCTGCAGGATTCTTCAATAGGAGATAAATTAGCATAGAAATTGAAAGCAAGTTGGTAGGCCCAAATCTTCTCATTCTCCGAGCAATGTTGCTATGTACCATTGATAAAGGTGTTTAATTAGTCTGTTCTGACCTGGGAACTGATTGATTGGTGAGAATATTTGGAGAACAGAAGAAACGTTGAAGGAATGGAAGGTTTTACTGCACTTTTTTTTTCGTACTTTTCTCTTTTGTCCTGTACTTTCTGACTTGCTCCTGGCACATACACATGCAGTGAAATAATAAATGAATACAAAACGTGCCTGTTGAAAGCACACTCGTGGGTTGTAATTCCAGGGAATAATAGAAAAAAGAAACTGCCCTAGAGGAAAAACATTTTGTTCTGTACTGTTTGTACTTTCATGGTCTCTGGCATAACATTTCACCTTTCAACATCAGCTTACAAACATGAAAGAAGCAAAAGGCCTCTGAAATGACTTAAACATGGGTGACACCCTTTATGGCTGAGTGTCCTTTTCATGAAAACTCATCATTAGAACAACTTGGAATAGCTAATGCAGCTATTAAATGAATTCAAATGCTTTTATGTGGGCAGGATGCATCATAAAAAAAGAAAGGCTTACAGTTCAATAAATTAGTTCTTTAAAGGTGAATCATCAAAGGACTGTATTGCGGCACCTTGCAGGAGGCGACGGTTACTTTTTATTTAGCATCCTTCCACCTGGGTGCTTCAAAATGGATGTTCCTGCTCTTTCTGTTTGTTTTAAGCGCTCCTGTGAAGTCTCACTCCCGGTCTTAAATGCCTGGCAAACACAAAATGAATGGAAAATTGCTTTCCATAAAGCGCCATTTGAAGAAGGAGCAAGCGCAAGATAAAAAAAAAAAAAAAAGCCCTGAACCATCTCTGTAAGGTTGATCAAAAGTGACAGCTCTGTATTGCGTTTGACTACACTCGACCAGCCCCACCGGCAGACGAATAGAAATAGGGAATATCAGTCTTCAGCTTCAATCCTTCAATAAAGACAAAAGTCGGGCCGAACACATGGGGGGAGATGAAGGGTGAGAGTGATACGATGTGGCATTAATTTTCCCCAGCGGCGGCGTTTACCACATTTCATTCAATAATGCTAAGTCTTTCAGGGGACACTGCCGGACTAGTCAGCCATTTAGAAAAGAACTTAGGGGATTAACTAGGCACTGAACAGGCTCTGTTTAGGCTAGACAGAGGGAGGGATGGAGGAGGGGAGAGGAGGGGAGAGCGAGTGATGGCTGAGACAGGGATGATAGAGAGGTGGCAGAGAGGATGGTGGGGAGATTGAAGGGACAGATGAGACATGATCAGCGGATAGTAGACGAGATACGGCGAAAGAGGAGAGCGGAGGAGAGACCGGAAGGGGAAACTGAATTTATTCAGGTGTTGGCCATGCAAGTCCGCACAGGAGATTTAAAATCCGCCCTCCCCCCCTCCATGCTAATGGAAAAGTATCAGTCATGAGTAGAGAGCCAGAGATAAATACATCATGGTGACTGGAGGCCTGATGGCAACACTTCCTCTAGGAGTCAGAGGAGGACGGTGGATGCGGTGGGGGTGTGTTAGTCACCGGGCCAGCACCTAGTAATTCCAACCACGTGCCTGCAGCTCTGTAGTCAGAAGCAGCATGCTTTTAGTCATCAAGCGTTTTTGTGTTGGATTTTAAAATGTTTTGACTGGAATGTGCTCTGATTGAAAAAAAAAAGGCTACAAAAAGACAAACAAAAACTCTTCAGCTGCTAAATGCTCCACTATGTTAGCATGTTGCTAACTTATCTCTCAGATGTTTGGTACCGCGCAGCCAGAATACGGTAGGTTGATGAGTGGCTTTTTCGCTGAAAACAGCGGCTTTCTGCTGATGAGAGCGGTGAGAGTGGACCAAAACAAACAAAACAACGAGCTGAAAGACGCTGAAACGCTCAGTCGAGCTGAGAGGAACTGCAGAGTCGGGTGATAATTACCTGCGCTCTCATCACTACGAGCTCACCTGGGCCCATGTGCTTCCTGCTGTCTGTCCCTTCCTAAACATCCACACTGCATCACTTTCCTCTGGGTTTGCACCTTCAACACTTCTATAGCACATTAACCACACATCCATGCGCTGCTTTTATTGCTGATGTTGCTGATCTACACACTCCATCGGCCATTTGAGTTAACCTTAGTTTTAATAAATAATGACTCTTGTTTTAAGTAAATCTCTTGCATACGCTCCCCCCTTGTCACATTCCCTGTTTGTGACAATAAAACAATATTGATTATAGCCGTAATTATAGCTCAACAATAAATGAAATAACTACATATAATGTGAACTCTTATATCTCATTGTTCTGCCTTTTCAGCTGCACATACAGTATAATGTCTTGTTGAGAGAGCCTCGTGTCTTATGAAGAAAGTTGAGCAACTGTAAGCAAAACAGTGGAAATAGTGGGAAGCTCATGTTGCTCTTTGTCTGCTGGATATATAAGTGGGCAGTTGTTTGCGACCAGGTAGTCTGACTCACTATGTAGGCTGTCGGTATAAGTCTGCCATTGGCAGACTATTTCAGTTGGAAATCTCCTCCCCTTCAGCTATCTGTTTTTAGTGCCGCCCAAGAAGATTGCGATTGGTTTAAAGAAATACAAACAAGTCAGAGTTATTCCCATATCCCAGAACCAGACCAGATTTCTCCAAAGTGTGGTAGAACAGGTTGTATCTCTTGGCTGTGTTTCTGTACATTTGTTTTGGAGTCTTTCTGCCCCACACTGGTCAAATAGCACGTAATGCACCTTCTAAATACAATTGAAGTCATATATCCATATTTCACCATATCAGAGCCTTCACCAGCCAGAAGGCATAGTTTTATTTTAGTTTGAAAAAGTATAAGATACTACGATGGTCATATCACTGGGAGGTAGTTGAAAACAGGATCAGAAAAATGACCAGACAAGTGGGAAGGAAGAGGGAAAAAATACTATATCCTGGTAAAAGTGATTTGCTTTAATAACCTTACTAAATATTAGACTTACAACTATGTTATGCCCCTTAATAGTGATGATTTTTAATAATTATTTTAACTGAGTTGCCAGTTTATAAGGTTCCCCCAACTAAAACTAATGCACTGTAATACAACACTTATGCAATGAATCCTTCCTTCATGAATGAATGTCCGGTTTTTGTCGAATCTGTTTTCGAGAGAGATTCAACTTTATGGTCATACAAGAGGCTGTATTTTGTGGTGCTGTTGAATTGTATTGATAAATATGGGGTGGATGAGCACACTTTTAAAGGCGCGGCACACCCACACAGGTGTATTCAGCTATTCTGGCTGATTACACCTCTGCTCTGTTTGTAGCTGGGTGCTATGCTGGGAACCACGTGAGGTCACCAAACTCCTTGTAGTAATGAAAATGATGATGGTGTCAGTTGTCCTGCAATGACAAGTGAAACAAAGCAAACAGCAGGGTCAGTGATATATCCATCAAGCTTTATCCATACACGTCTCTCTAATCAGGCAACACGGGTGAAAACATCAACATCGGTGGACCATGAGTTACAGCGGTCTCTAAATCTTTTCTGGCTAACTTGTTAATCCTGGTTTGTGAAATGCTTAGTCTGAAGGTTACTGTATCTGAGCAGAATCATAACATGCATCATCTTATGAGGGGAGGTAAACTGTGAGCTGTGGCTCTCCTTTGGCCCATTAAGCAGAGCTGGGCCATAAAGGAGCCAGGTCAGGCGAATAAATACTAAACGACCCCAGCGGGGCATTGGGGAGATAATGCAGAGGAAGGGGCCTGGCCGGCTGATGCTGTCACCCATACATCAATTACCCAAAGCTAAACATTTGTCATTTGAATGGCTCGCCGTGAAGGCTGGCTATTGGTAAAGCTATTTGGCTAGGAATCATAGGTTAATCGGCATCCGCACCAGGCATTTCAGAGATGTTTATGGGGAACTGTAAAACCATATTTATGTTTGTCTATAAGGATCTAATTGATGGTTGTTATTCAGTGGGATTTAATGGGACAAGGCTGCATTTCGGCCTATGCTGGTGTCCATGAAGAAAGATCAGTTTTCATGAGGTCCTGGCTGAGGGATATGGGCAGGACAAAAGGACAAAAAAAAACAGGAATAATAATCTCCAAGGGTTGGTGACACAAACATTTGAAAATCTATACACTAAGACATAGAAGAAAGCCTGCAAAAAATCACTAATCCTTTGAGCTTTAAGCTACTCTATTACCCAAAATGCCCTCCATGTAAGATCATTCAATTACGAAAGTTAACATTCACCACACTCCTTTAAAACTAAGGCAGGCCTGCGGTGCTCACAATCAGGCCATGCAATCCATGGGAATTTGTCATAGTGTAGGAACAGCTGGAACATAGAGCACCTGAAAACAATTGAATGCACCATCTGCACAGAGGCTGGGTTCACTCATGACTTCACACATCACGCAGCTGCCATGCTTACACATACAACAACAACCAGGTTACATAAAAGGCAAACAAGGACCATATTAACTGAGTTGACTCTTAGGATTATCTAGATTTGCATATCTGTTATGCAATTAATCCGTCCAGTGCACACCCTCACAAAGGCCTTGAATTTACAAAGAGCTGAATTTTCAGACCTTGAAACCTTTATTTAAACAGGCAGATCGACTAAGGGAATCCCTACATACAACACCTCTTGGGATTGTCTGTACTGTAGGATTACATACACACATATTCATATCCACACTCCCGCACGCACACAACAGAAAAGTCCCTCTTCTAACCTTCAACCAACCATTGCTTCACATGGTCATGCATAAAGTCAATTATCTGACCATACTATTGCAGCCTTTCTATCTATAACTATGTGGTAAGGATTGCTGTGAAAGCATAAAGGATGGTGTGCATCAGTGGCATTTAGCGGCTCTGCCGCTTAACCAAGTGGTAAAATAGCATGAGCACAAAAAAAAAAAATCATATTGTCTGATGATTGGCATACATCCTAGTTCTCTGCACCCCTTTCATCTGTGTGGCTGGCAACAGCCATGACACTGAAAATCTCTAACCCAAAAACTATTTCAACTGAGCTGGTCCTCGGCTTGTGCCATGTGCATGTATGTGTGTGTGACCGCATGTGTGTGTATGCCTATAAAAGAAAGTCCAGATCAAAGCGCCCCATGCAACCCATGTCCAGCCAACTTGGCAGCCTGATTATTTCACTCCCATCAGAGCCGCAAAATAAAAACGTCAAAAAGGGAACTTTGTGTGTGTGTGGGAGGGGGGGGGGGGGGGTGGCAAGACAGGAAGAGAGAAAAAAATGGAAAAAAGGAGAGTGGGTGAAAAAGAGATTGGTTGTATATAGAAAAGTGAGATTGTTTCTCGTTTGAGAGATGAGCTATTTCTTTTTTGTTGTGGAGAGGCTGTGATCTGAGTGGCAGATGACAGATACTGAAGCGTTGCAGTGCTACATGAGGTCACAGTGCAGCTCCTTCCTGCTCCTATCAAACTGCAGCGGAATAGTGGAATAGACAAAAGAACTGAAGGAATGACAGAACGATATCTTAGCAAAGACAGGCAGAAAGAGAGATTATGTGCATGGAGGGCAAGGAACTGTAAATTATAAATAGTTGTCAAGACAACAAACAAACCACCCTTTCGCCCCTGTTTAAGATAAAGAGAGAGACTGTTTTCCAGTGGTATCAGACGGCGGGGACTTCCAACTGTCTAAGGGTCAAAATACAGGCAAGTTACCCCTCAGGTCATAACACCATAGCAGATTTTAAGCTCTGTCTGTCAAAATCCATCATAGTACATTCATGTGCAAAGGTAAACATTTCAACAGAAGGGTGACACATTAAAGGAAAAACACAAGTCTCAGCAAGGTGTAGTTTCACTTCCGACAGAGCAGCTTCAGGATTTAGGCTCAATCAGAGTTTTGATGATGGTGGCAGAGAGTGCTGTCTCAATAGTAAACCATCTCAATGAAAAACTGTGATTTTAGATCGTACTGTGAGACAAGTTCACTGACAAATTCTGACAGTGTCAGAGATTTACGGCCAAAATATCTCCCTGGTCACGACCGGCTTCACAGTCTCTCCCTCCTCTTTAGAAGTTTTTCGATGCAAACCACTACCCACAATGCAACTTGACCACCGACAGGTCGGTCGGAGAGTCGGTTGTGTTATACTAGTAGCTGTTGAAGTAGCCTCGAGCCTCTAGCCTCCAGCAGAAATGAGGAGCGGGCTACAGAGAAACTTGTAGTCTTCAGCCTCAACCAATGCAGTTTATCAGATTTCACACAGCTCCCTCTGGAGCCACAGACGGCTTCATACAAGGTTTTTCACGTATGCAGCAGTACTTTGATGTGTAAAGTCAGTGGAGCTCCCATTTAATATGTCACATATCTGTATATTTGAACAGTAACGTTTCACTTCAGGTTTCTTAAATTCAAAGCAAACTCATCATCTAACACTGTCAAATATTATTAAAGAAGATTTCATACTGTATGTCTCATTTGTGCTTTTCTTAAACCAGGCCGATGAAACACAAGGTGGTCTTAATGATAACCCGACAGGAAACTGGAGCTGGGAATTTCCAACTTCCTGAATGGTCTGTGGCATTATAGTGAAACAGGTGCAGAGAGAGGAACAGGGATAATATATAAGCAGGGGGGAGGGGGGAGCAGCCTTGCTCCTTGACTTCAATCAGCACCTGTTGTTTGGCAACAGGTACGCTCTCCACCTCTCTGCACACCCGAGGTGGACAGGGTCAGTCCAATTGCAGCTCAGGCCCTGACCTCTTTCATACAGGAAGAAACTAAATGCACACGTTCAACCCATGTTTGACCCCGTTCTTATGAGACTGCTGCCACAGGTTAATCTCATGTGCTCAGCGTTTGCAGATTCCACTCTGCAACAGTAGTTAAAGACACAGTGCTGAAAAAAAATCACAGAATTAGATACAATTCACTTTCATTCAGTTTCACTTCGTCCCTCACACTAAGTCAGCCTTTTTTAGACTAGTCAGGTTTTCAATTTAATTCAATTTAATAACAGTATATTCCCATCCCCAAAAGAAACACTAGTTCACCAAAGCCAGCGTATTTATCTAAAATTACATACTTAAATATATTATATTATTAGATATAATTACGACAGATATTGCTGTATTTGTGTCTTCACTACACTGTGCTTTGCTGTCTAATATTTGACTCCTGTTCAATCTTTTAGGAGAATATTAACTGTAAATAGAAATATAGATGCAATAGATTCACAGCCCCGAATCGTGTCTGCAGGTATTCCTTTCAGGATGCGTGCAGCCCCAACAGCCCTCACCAATAAGGTAGATTAGCCTGTATGTAGCTTGAGAGGCAAAACCCAAGGCAAAAAAAAAGTCACGACCGTGGATGTATCTGAAACAATAAAAGTGAGACAAAAATAGGACATACCTTCCCCCGCGGTAAATTTGAAATATTGCATTTATATCAGCATACAGAGACTATATCCACAACGCTGACCTGACTGCTGACCTGAAACATGCAGGCTATGTGATGCTCCCAGATCCAACAAAATGAACTTACAGTTGCTCTGTGCAAATACAACGAAGGAAGCGCAGCTGAGAGCTTGTACATGATGGCGCACAGAGACTGTGGCCCTGGAGATTCCTCCGGGATGGTAGGAACAGCACTGAGGTGGAACACTGTGGACTCTTACAGCCTGACAGGTCAGCGTCTGCCGTAACCCGTAACGCACAATGAAACGAGATGACCAACCAAGTGCATCCATGTAGCTGGAATGTCACAACTAAAGCTCAGACACGTCCCTGTGTCTCTGCCTGTCCCTCACCATACTGTACACCTTCTTCCACCTAATACTTTGCTTTGCTTTCTCTGTAACATGTGTGTAGTTTTCCAGGTAGAGGTTCCAATGAATAATTAGATTTTTATTTTTGCTGTCAAGATTTCTATCCCCTATGTTAAGGATGGTGCAGCTGCAACCCCAAAATGCTGCTTCTCAACGATTCTCCAACTCCTTCTTTCTTTTGTTTTTCCAGTTTCAGACAGCGTCTTGTGTCAGAACGGATTTAGACATTCTCCTCTCAGAAACTAGAGGAAACCTATTCCTGCCTATGTTCCTGTTTCTTTTATAGACAACCTGAGAACATCATGCAGCCACTTTCTCCTCCAAAGCTATGCCCCGAGGCAAGCCTCCACCTAATACCAACAAGAGCACTGGAGGGCACAGTCTGTTTAAAGCCAGGAGAAGATTCTGAGAAGTGGCGAAGAGGAGAGGATGTTTCAGAGAAAAGTGGATGAACAGTGGGAGGGCGCTGCCTGAAGCAGAGATTCTCTGCTGTTGCTGATTGTCCAGTGAATGGGTCAATCTATTGATACACTCCTCTGTTTGTTGTATATACACTCACAGTTACACAAGGCACAAAACCACATTCTCTTAGAAGCTCCATTTACCCCCTGAAGTTAAGCTAAGGCAACAGTGAGACTGCCTTCTCTGGCTTGTCAACTTTGAAAACACTTTTTCCCTGAGGCTCTGTCAGCAAGTAATGATGTATAACAGGCCACTATATTATGTGTCTGTGCCTCAAAGGGAGCAGAGACACACACCTGTGCACTTACAGTGTACCGCTGAAAATAGCATCATGGCCACCCCCCTACCAAGTTTTTTTTATCCATTGTAAACCCCTGCAACATCAAGAAACTCCGTTAAAGGTGGCATTGATTTAATGGATAAACAAAAGGGGAAATGCTTTTATATTTGGTTCATAAAATATTTAAAAAAAATAGATTTGTGTCAGGAAAAAGACATCTGGCAAAAGTGCATAACCTCCTGCTGGCGTGTTGTTTGTGCTTCCCGCATCCAACACATAACTGTCAGCCTTTAGAGTGCAGAAAAAGGGAGTTTTTCAAAAGCGAAGCAGTGGATCCTCTCAAGAGACCTTCAGGCCTGCATGCATTCACCTCAGTCTTTGTCTTTAAAGTAACAACGAAAATACAGAGCACAAACACATCTGTATTTTTTGTACTGCTTTTAAGTTTATTTTGTGTAACAAATACGGCAGTTAAAAAATACATAGCCTATTCATTTTATTTCATTTGTTTATGTTCTAATATCTGAACATAACTGAAATTCACTGCTTAGAGCTGTTGAGGTATACACACACTGTGGTACTCAAGTGGAGGGAACAGGTTTAGCTCTGCTACAGGGAAAAGGGACTTGTATTGATGCTGTAGTGTTATGAGTCATCACAAATCGTTCTGTGCTGATCACCTATAAAATAGGGTCCTTGCTACTTGCTGTGTCTTCAAGGCTATCAATAGCTCCTATTGACAAGGAACTAGATGTCACCTTGTAACTTAAAAGAATGTGAGGCATTGATTAGCATTTAGGACATACTGTGACAATCACTAGAATCCACTGAACAATGGTGTTAAAAGGTGGTGATTTACACGAGTATTATATACTAACATACATACAATAGTCTTGAGAAGACCAGTATCCATGAAAGCCTCAATCACAGATGAATTTCTGCATTTAGTTTTTTTTTTCTTTACATAAAGACTTTGTGCAACACATCTGTAAAAAATTGTTGATGATGAGATAACATGATGAAAAGATGCGTGACATAAAGTCCCTCACTCTCAATGATTTGTGTAATTGTGTCTAAACATTGTGAATATTTCATCAGGTACCAACTTTTGACAGGAACACCTATTCAGAAACTTGGCAGATGAGCATCAAAACAACAAAATTATGCTAATAGCTGAAACGCAGCAACCCTGTTCCAGTGTTTAACTCGTTGAGTGACACCTCTTCTTCTGGGAGAGGCGTCCTATAGGAACCAGCAGGTGACAGCGATGTCATATACAAAATTAATTATAAGACTTCCTTTTCTTTTTTTTTTTTTGATTATGCAGATTGATTCATTATCATATGCAAATAATCTGAGGAAAACAGAAAGAAGAGCTGATGCAAATCAAATGCAATTCTCCCCAAAAGACTGCAAGAATGTGGTAATGATGGTGTACTTGGGCAGCGCCATCCTCCTGTTGGTCAGAGTTGGGAGATCTGTATTTTGAATGAGGCTTCCCAAGGGGAAATCGAACTGAATCAGAAGCGCAGCACCTTGCATTCAAAATATAGATTTAAAGCTGATTATGCAACAACTGAATGTATTCCTCCAGCATATGCTATTGGTAATCATTGGAATGCCTGTCAGACAAATCACATTAAAGTTAATGAGCACCACGACTGTTTGTATAATACAGAAGGGCTCAACAAGTGAATGATAATGCTCATTAGCAAAGTGCGACTTGTAGCCGAGGGGAGAGATGCAGCAGTTAATTGTATTGTATCCATTCCATAAGCTAATCTTAATAAAACATTTAACCAGCACTCATGAGATAGAGGAAGAGACAGAGAGTGAGAAAATGAACAGAACCTATAAGAGCAAGCGTTATTGAATTATGCCATGCAAATTATCCCCCCAGTCAATTTGCCCACCTCCTCATGAAAAGCCTCTATAGTTTGCAAAGTCTAAGGTTATAGAGTAGAGCTCTGAATAGAATATTTATGTGTTTTTAAAGTTTTACAGCTCATTGTTATTCACCACCTACATTACAGTGAATAAACAAGAGGCTCACAACGCACCAGGCTTTCTGATTCATAGAAATCTAAATGGGTCACTAATGAGTAAAATGAGGTTTTTTCACATGTGGCATTGAGTGGCATGCAAAATCTATCTATACACAGTGTATATGTAGATTTATTGTATGTGTCTATTTTATTTATTTTTTATTTCTTAATGACGGGAACATGGCCTCCCGTGGCCGGGATTTCACCCCACACGCTGTCAGCTGCCTTTGTTTTCCTCACACAGAGCCGCTCAGGCATGACCAACTCCTGTCCTCCTCTTTCCACCTAATCATCACTTCACTCGGTTGACAAGGACGCTCATAAAAATGGTGAATGATTTGACTCGGGTCGAATTGAGCTTTTCGTCACGTCATTGCCGAAGGATATTTCACAAATCCAAACACTGACTGGTTTCGTGTGTCGGATGAGATTGACCCACAGGAAGTGTTTTCCACCCTTATTTTGGATGGAGGTGAAGAAAACGATGGATAAAAAAACTGAAATGGGTCGATGGATGGATTAAGAGTCTCAGTGCATTAGCTTAAGGTTAAGTCAAGAACTTGTCGGTTTTCCATATTTTCCTGAGCTGCCTGTACGTGAGAGGAATTCAGCAGATGGCAAAAAATTAAATAGAAGGCAAACCACAGTTGACTATGTTATATTTAAAGGAGCTTTTTTCTGTTTGACCTCTTCAGCCCATGAAAACGCACTTATGGTCTCCTTACTTCAAAGCAGTTTGTCTAAAAATAAAAATGAAACAGCCAAAGAAGTGGGAGACTGAAACTTTTGGTTCCGCTAAAATTGCCTTTAGCAGTCCTATTGATGGGATTGGGCATAGTCTTTATTCCAGAGCCAAAAACAGACGTGAAGAATCTTTCTTTTTTTTTTTTACTTTTGCAGTCAGCCAGAATTACATCTCAAATGCTTTTACACACCGATATCAAATTGTAGGATTCAAACAAACGCTGGGGGCCAAAAACATTGTGCTTATCTTTGGCCAAAACAGCATTAGTTTGAGGAGAGACTGAAAAGTACTCAGTGTTGTGTTAGGATCTCCTCAGAACTTTTAATTGACTCAAAGAATAGTTCCAAATTGATTTTCAAAATGTTTAAAAAAAATGTTCTGAATTATTTAAACTTGAAACATAGTGCAGTAATGAGATCAAACTTTTTTTAATCTTTTAAAGTGTGTGTGCACCAGGAGGACATGCCTGCTTCCGCATGTGTGTGTGTGCGTGCACACTACGGTCATTTCACTTTTAGAAAGTGAGGTCTCTCATGAGCTAATGTCTCCAAACATAACATGTGCCTTTTTAACTGTGGAAGGATGCTGGTAATAATAATGACGAAGAAACAAACAGCTAGCTCAAACTAGAGATGTGATGCCGTGGCTTGTTTATCATGTTTTAATGCCTTTCATGTCCTTGTTGTAATTACTAAAAATTCTGAATTTTAAGAGAGAGAAATGTTGTGTACTCAAACCCCTGCTATGAGTCCCAGACATGGTCCAAATTAAAACCCTCTACAGCATCAGATGTCAAAAAATATTGTTAACCGAAAAACACACCGAGATCTACAAAGGAATGGAAAGTGGAGCATAAACATCAGCTAGTTTTGATATCCTAACAGCTGCCAGACCTAAATCAAGGAGTTTATTTTAGGTGTTCAGTCAATATGGGAGTTATTGATCAGGTGAGTGGATGAAAATCCAATAAACAAATGATGGCAAAAAAAAACCTGTGTTGGTGCATGATGATCAGTATTCAGGCCATCTAACAGCTCCTGTGATAAGTGTGAAGAAAAGTGGAAGAAAGATGTCCAATACTCCATGTTACTAAATACAGGGTCTCCACCTTTCCACAATGCACAGCCACAGAAAAAATAAGCCTTGTGTTTGATTCTGCTATCGGCATTCATCAGGCTCGGTTTGGTGCCACTGAGCAGCCGCGCAGCTTACGGGCTCTATTTTAAGCAGAGCAAGTATGAAGGCAATATGTGGATCATAAGCTCCAAGCCACGGATAAAACAGAATAGAGCAGAAAGCAAACTAGCAGGGGTAACGAACAGCGTGGTGGTGTAACCTAAGCGACATCTTGAAAGGAGGTTAGCTTCACAGAGTGTGACGTCCATGTGATTCTTGTAAAGAAAACGTGGAAAATCCGGCACTTGTATTATCAACCACCACAAAAAAAGAAGAACAAAAAGACGAGTCGTTAAAGACATTAATAAGAGAACAAAAAATGGTATTCGGTCCGTTATCGTCCATCATCCCAGCTCACATTGGCCGAGATGCAGGGTACACTCTGGACATGTTGCCAGACCAGAGCTCAAACATATAACACGTTCACACTTGCACATATGAGCACTTTTAAACCTCCAATTACACTAACAGCTGAAATCCAGACACACCACTTTCTAAAAGTCCATGTAGCACAGTAGTACAATAGCTGGTAAATAAAATCCTTCCACCACTTCTTAACAATGGCACCTTACATGGGTGTCACCATATCTACAGCATACTGGTGGAAGGCTATTCAATAGTTTTTTTAAGATATCAAATTGTGTCAAATCCAAACTTCCAAAATAAATTGATTGACTGACATACACCCAAAAACAACAAAAATTGATCAGTCAAACCTGTGCTGGCGTGGTTGTGTCAAAGCTACACTGATGGAAAGTGTAGAAACGGATGGTGTACAATCTAAAAGGAACACACAGTTTCAAGTTAGGGAGTCGAATCCCAAATGTGCTTCCATAATTAACTTCAGTCTGGCCCAAAAGGGCGAGGAATAGACAAGGAAGAATAATACTTTCTTATTAGTTTTACTTGGTGGATCATAATGGATCAGATTAGGGACACGGAGGATCTGATTAGCGATTCTACTGCCACCCTCCTTCAAGAGAAGATTTGTGATAAGCCCCATCCATCAAACTTGACTGCCTCATTCAAAGTGATGGGAGAAGCGAGCCTATCTGTTTATCAGCACTCTGCCTTTCAGATAAGCCTATATACTCTGACAACATAGGAGAGAAGCTGGAATTAGACACGGGAGCCGCTGTGGAGAGTGTTGGTTCCCCAGTATAGGAGAGACATCTGCTGGCTACCAGCTGCCTTACAACTCTGTAAAGGGCTTCCCCTGTAAACCGCCAGGGAAAGCTTAATGTGGTGTGATGGACAGAAAACTTTGCTTGATATCCATCTTCACCTTTAACTTCCTCTCGGCTTTTCAGCTGTTGCACCGTTTTAACATTAAAATGTAAAAATAGTGACAGCCAATGACACAGTGACTGAAACTTGTGCAGTGAAAGCTTCATAAAATACTGTTTGTCTGCAGAAATCAGGAGTCAGGAACTGTTTCTTTCCTCTTGTTCAAGAAGGTTAATTCAATATGAAAAGTTGCAACCCCCATAAATGATTTGTTTGTCTGCCAGTTTGATTTGCTGACCAAAAAAAACAAAAATCAAAGTATGTAAATGCAGCGCTGTTTGGCAGCCAGCGTAGACATCCCAGATGCTGTATTTCTCCACCACCACATGTACGCAGTGAAAATGTTCTAGCTAAATAAAAAAATGATAATCATCTAATGGCTGGAAGCCCAGATTGGAATCACTACCAAAGTGTCCACCAAATTTCAGCCAAGTCCATTTGCAGGTTTGTGTGGTAAAACAAAAATAAACAGAAAGGTTTTACAACTTCACAGGCAGATGTGACAAGAGATGATTAAATCAATTAGTAAACTTTCTTTTGAGCTGTTTCAAGTTCAAATATTATTATATTATACAGCATATTGTTATTATTTTGATCATAAAAAGGTAATTTATTACCACACAGTACAATGGCCTTCCTGTAATTTCCTTCTTGCTTCTCCTGCATTCCAATGAACGTGAGGAAACTATCAATTAGCACTGTGTGTCTTTATGCTTCTGCAAATCGAAGAGAGTGAGTCCCAAATATATTTGTTATCTTAGGATCTTATTTAGTGGGTCAGTCCAATCAGACAACAGGGTCTTGTTCACTGTCGGGGGGTGAACTGGAACGCAGTTTGCAAGCGATCTTAGCGGGACGGGAAGCTTGCGAGGGCTGCACTTGTTTGCCATCTCCAGAAGAAAATGTCATGGGCTACCCTGAAGAGATAACTGTTGTCAACACAGAGTGAGCAAACTAGCGAATTACGGTATTATGGACCACAGAAAATGTTGGCAGACGCCGACTGAGCGTCACACGGCCGCGCCATGAGTCTGTGTGCACCTGCAAACACACACAAAAACATGTGTTGTGCCTCTCGCTGTATTTACACAGACAGATCCACCGAACGTCTGAACAAACGCCTCTCATTATTTATCAATTTAGCTCATATCCACATTTAATCAACAGCCATATTTATCTCCAGCTGCTCTCTGTTGTTTTGATGCTGCAGTTATATGGGCAGCAATCTCCAATTCACAGCCATATGCTGCCAACCTAATTCTTGAGAGAGGTCCATGTTTAAAATGACTGTGTTGCTGTGGCTGCCAAGTCAGCTC
Organism: Enoplosus armatus; assembly: GCF_043641665.1. Lineage (NCBI taxonomy): Eukaryota > Metazoa > Chordata > Actinopteri > Centrarchiformes > Enoplosidae > Enoplosus > Enoplosus armatus. Next base: position 22,873,242 of record NC_092184.1, on the reverse strand, counting down.
TGAGTGGAATTAATTAAAAAGTACTATAGACTTCCATCTGCCTTGCACATGCTGGCAACCCCCAACGTTTTACACTCTTGGGAGACAAATGGAAAGAAAGTTAAAAAAACATAATCTTTATGGGAGGCTGTGAGAGAGAGTTACCTATGTTCTAGGGGGGGGGGGGGGGGGCAGTGGGGCTGCACAATTACACATTATATGAGATGGTGATAGGCGTTGAATATGGACAAGGCTAAGCAGTTCAGGATGTGGTTTACAGTCCAACACTTGAAACCAGCCAATTAATAAACCACAGACCAAACTTATACCACTGTTTTTGTTTCCAGCACTTTTTGGTGGACAAGTAGGACAAAGTTTGCTGTTGCGTAATAGCGCTGTGATGTGTAATTCATGAAGTGCTGCTATTCATTTTCAACACCCATCCATATTCAGGTTGTTGTTCAACGCGCTAATTACCCAAGCCACTGGATACGCACTTTTCACGCAGGAGTCTGTGGCTGGGCACTAAAGCCAACCCTCCCACACAGGACAATGTAGTTCAAACTAATAGGTCAGCTTAAAAAAACAAAAAGAACAAAGACACGCACACATCAAAAAGTGTCAAATTGTGTGGGTTTTTGTTTAGTCTGCATGCCGTGCAGATGAACTGGCTGTTTGCATTAATGAGCAGGTGTGCCCGATAAAGTGTCCACTGAGTTTATATTTCATGTTGCAGTGATTGATGCCACATTGTTTATTTGCATTTGCTTTAACGCACTACTATTACTTCTTTTCCCAAGATGTGTCGGCAGCGATGAATGAAGGCATCGTCAAACGTCTGACTGGTATTGTGTGCATATTTTGACTGGGTATTTAATTCACTATGGGTTCTGGATACAACTGCTTCCCTTCTCCCACTTCTGGGCCTGCCTGCCGTTGCTATAGAAACATCAGAGAGAGAGAGAGAGAGAGAGAGAGAGAGGAAGAGAGGCACTGACTGCAGTGTAGGTGTGTGCGTGTGTTCGTGTGTGTGACTGTGACAGAGCGAGATTTCAAAGAAGACTGTTGAGCTGTGTCTAATGAGTAGTGTGTGCCCGCACTATCGTCTGTGCAGTGAATCTGGAAGCCTACAGCAGGTCACATCTGACTGGGAGTCAGTGCCCTCAGCATCTGCACACACACACACACACACACACACACACACACACACACACACACTCATGCACACTCTCTCTCTTTCTCTCTGACAGTGGGCCACCATGGAAGTATTGAAGTCCAAACACTCATATAGAGCACAGCATGCCATTTTCACTGTAAGGACATTCACTTACAAATATAATACAATATCTATTACTTTGTCTTTGCATTCCTGCATCTATACAATTTCTCATGTTCTTGTGTACCAATAAGTCTGTGGTCCAGTGGTTCAAGAGTAAAGCAAATTCTGCTGAATGATAGTAAAGTACTAACCAAGAACCGCTGCAGAGCCAGAATTGTAAAGAACTTGTCACTTCTACAGAGGCAGCATTTTCAGTGGCAGAAGGCCGGGGCTGATTTGTGGCTCGTCTTTGCTGGGTCTGTTCACAGTGCTTGACTGGTACGTGATCCCTTCTGGATTAAGTCATTGAATGCAGTGTCGCTTCAGAGCCCGTTGTGTGAAAATCAGATGCACTGCTTTTTCCATCTGCCAGGAGGAGGAGTATTGTTAAAAGCTGAAAAGGCTGTGGGTGAGAATGTTACTTCTTTACGTCTTCAGCTTTGACACGTCCAAAAGGTGTAGAGGTAAGTATTCTGGACGTTGGTCGTCCTGAGTGAGGAAAGAGGAGGTAGATATAATGGTTTAATGCATGCATTAGTGATGCATGCAGTGAGAAAAAGCTGGATGTCTCTCGAGTACAAAGGAGCTACTTCTTGATATTCACACTGCTTACTTAAAAAAAATAAATAAATAAATACAGATTTGGGTTATTTTCAACTGCAATGTAGCAGCTGAAATTTGGGTTAAAAAATAAATAAAATAACATAAACCATCTTCTTTTCAACTTTTCTTTTAGCATCAGTTGAAAAAATACAGAAGCAGACACTCTTTGGCCATTTTAATAAACAACCTGACAGGTGGTTTTGCTTTGGCCTTGAAGACCCTCAGACAGGGTTTTAAAATATCCAGATGCATGTACTGAGCAAGCAGAACAAAACACCTGACCTGGTCTACTAAACTGTCTCTGTACCAGTCAGCAGCAGCAGGCTCTTTGTATAATTCAGAAACAACAGGTAGGCCCACTTTGTTTTTAGGACTGATGTCTAATGACAGTGGTTTGCTAATAATGTGGTCTCAGAGTCGTCGTGTTACATCCACTCAACACCAAGGCTACAATTAGACTGTCAAGGACTTAAGGGGGTTGATCCGAGCTGAATGTTTGTTCACACACACACACACACACACACACACACACACACACTGCAGGAAGAGGCACAGAAACGCACAAATACACAAACACTGTTGACTATCTGTGTGTGTGTGTGTGCTGGTGTATCAGTTTACAGTTTGCCTACAAGCACTTTTCTCTAGTCAACATTTGCTTGTGTGTGTGTGTGTGTGTGTGTGTGTGTGTGTGTGCGCACTCCCACCTTGGTTTCGGCTAAATCAACTCCGTCAAAGACGAGGCAGGTCGAGCCATCCTGACTTCACAAGTTAAAGATCTGATAAAGGGCATGGAAAAGTTAAAGATATAAACCTGTTAAATGTGCCAGAGATGAATAAAGCATTTTCTCTGATTTTGAAATTCTTGGCTGCTGAAATGTTTACTGTTTACTTTTTAATGAAGGCTGCAAGGTCACAGTGTTTTTGTTTTCCATTATTTATTCAAACTTGTCAAACTTTTGACTCTATGATCTGAAGCCTTAGAGACCGCCTTATCTTTAAATTTTCAAACTTCTTGTCTATTTTGCTGCAGACTCACATTTGAAACAACTGAATTCATATATTATTTTATGTCATTTGCATGTATTAAAGGTTTTAAATAGCACTGCATCTTTCAAATCTCCATAAAATCTTACGGCCCCCGACACACACAAGCTGACTTCAAAGAACCAGTGACGGCAAAAGCTGACTGATCTCTCTTGTGTCATCTGTCAAAAGTTACTTGAGCACAGTGCAAAGAGCGAGGCAAACAGCGAGTGGACCACTGACATGCACATGTGTCTTTGTGAGAGGAAGTACAAGGCATCAGTCTGATAAAAAGTTACACTGGCATCCAAAGTTTTCCTTCGCTTTTGCTACTTTTGCACATTTGTGGATTACAAAAAACAGAAGAGTTGAAGACGACATTCTTGCCGCTAAGTCAACGTCTTCAGTCGACCGAACCAGTATGAACTATAAAGTTTCTACGATGCCATCACGACTCAGTGAGCAATGAGAGAGATGGCAGTTAATGAAGTAAAAGTACACAGATATGTCGGCTTTAGACAGTCAAATATTTAGAGACTCTCATTACAGACTTGTTTTATATGAAATCAAGTTTGAACGTCCCACTATATCCTCCTTGTTGTCATTGGCAAAACTTTGCCCAACATCATGTAATATCTGCTCCCTGCATCTTTTACCGCCTTCACATTACTGTACCAGCAGAATGAAACATTTTGATAGCTGACAGCGGACACTGGCACATCAGTGCTGTTTCCAGGTATTTTATATATTTTTATAATACATGGTATATAAGAACATTTGTGCAGTGTGAAAACCTCATAGAAATGCATTTATTTACATGTGTATATCTCAAATGTGTTACGCATTTTGGGTCATGCTTAGCATTGTGGTACCGTTCACAGTTATGAAGCACTAACTGTCATTAATACATCTGTAAAACACCTGTTCAAATGCCACCACTGGACTATGCAGTGAAACATAATGACCACTAGATGCCAGTATATCCTTATATTTGATGTGTTTGCCTTGTGATTCCTTGTTACTCTAACTTACAGCATTAATCCACTATACACACACTTGTACTGTACTCGGTGTGTGTGTGTGCTGGTGTACTTTTATGTTTGTGCCTAATATATCACATTTCATCTTGATGAATAGGGTTCACATATAGTTTTTTTAGGAATGTGTGTGTGTGTGTATGTGTGTTTGTCTGTGTGAGTTTAAGAAAAACGAGAGAGAGAAAAAACAAAACATGAGAGACGGAGAGAAAGAGATAAATAGATAGTGACTGCCTCCATTAGTCATGCAAGACATTGTTATTACCAAACCTCAGGATCATTAACATATTCTACCAGCAACACCCGGAAGCTTACGTGCCCAATCCGTGCACCGCTGCATGAATTCTACCTCTCAGATACTTGACATATTGCCTCGAGGAGTGGGATTCCAAATAAGATTCAGATCATTTGAGTGTGTCTGTGTGTGTGTATTTGTGCGTGTGTCCATGTGTGACAAAAACAGATTTAACAGAAGACTGATGAGCAGCACATAATGTGTTGAGCGTTTGCATACTCACACCTTCACAAGAGCGCTGAATGAGAAAGCCCGCAGCAGGCACACACAAACACACACACACACACACACACACACACACACACACACACACACCCACCCACCCTCAGTCTATGGTGATGGATACATCAGAGCAGTGTAAGCGTCGTTCTGATTACATGCTGCGTCCATCCTGCTCTCCTGTCTTTAATAATGACGTTTAATCTATGGCCCAGGGCCTCGTCTACAATACTGCTGTGATAAGGGCAAATTAAACAATGCGCACCTCTCAGTTCCGCTGATGACAGAGGTGAATTTGATTGAAGCGATGCTCATCCGCATGTGTATATGCTTTCACCCTATGCATGCACACGAATGCATGCCAGACCAAGTATCATTACAACCAACGAGGCTGAGAGTCGATCAGTTTTAACCTTGAGCTCGAGGTTGATGGAGAGGAGAAGTCAACCTTCACTTCAGCTGCAAATTCAATATCAGGTAGGCAGAAGAAACTAGAAAACAATGCCTGCCTGAGAGGCTCCCAATACATTATTATAGTTCAAGGGTACATATGGTTAACATTTTGATCACTGATTGAACCTGATGAAGATCTGATGAAATGTTGCTCACATATGTTCTAAAATCATAGTCTGTCACTGCTGTAGACATTTGGTATGCATCGTCTCTCCAGCATCTGAGGTGAATTTTGATGTTCACATCCTTTCCTTTTTTCTAGTTAGCAACTATGTTCTAAGTCTTTAGAAATGCTTGGTTCCTACTTATAAATCATTGATATCTGTCGGACATTATTCAGAACAGTGACTTAGATTCAGAAATAAACAGAAGACAGATGTTAAATCTACTGCTATAAAGACCACCACACCTTAAAACATACATTATACATTTGAAAGCTTTCATGCAATTTTGATGTAACATGACTTCGAGTCTATAGCCATGCTAGTGGCTCTTCGAGGCTGTGCTGCTAAATGCTAACAAGCTTCAGCATGTTCACCATCTTAGTTTAGCATGTTAGCATTTTAACATTAGCAATAAACACAAAGTTGAGCTGAGGCTGATGGGAATGTCACTCGTAATTTAGGTATTAGAACATAGGGGTCGACCAAGTATTACAAATCACCCTGGGGCGTGTGTGTGGGTACAAAATTTCACTGAAATCCATCCAATGTCAAGGGATCACCAAAGTCTGTAAGATCCTCTGGGGACCATGAACGTCTGTACAAAATTCCATGGCAATGAGATATTTGAGCAACAGACCAACATTGTCATCCCTAGAGTCGTGCTGCTAGCATGGCTAAAAATATAAAAAGAAAATCAAATGGTGACAAATTTCGGAACAACAGCAACAATACATGGCTTTATTTGCATACTTGCATGCAACTTTGCTGTGTTCGAGGACATGTGTGTTCAGGGTGTGTGCGTGCTGTCCTTTCTCTGCCCTGTGCAGCTGTAACCATGAAATTGGCAGGGCTTTTAATAATATGGGAAACAACTTCATTTACACCCTTCCCTATAAGCGAACAGAGAGAACATTATATGCATGAGCAGGTGTACAGGTTTGCAGGTGTACGTCGGTGTGACTCGATGTCTGCCAAATGACAACCAGGAACATTTGTCAGACAGAAAAATGTGCATAGATGAATAGATAACCAGATGCTGTGGACAGATATGCGTCTTCCTGGTCTGGTTATGTTCCGTGCTACAGCTTTAAAAAGCTGCGACTGCCATCCACAACATATGGCGCCAAATAAACAGCAACATCGTTAACAATCAGGTATGCATTAATTTCAACAAAACCCGAACAGATAAATTACGTATGGTTAGACACTGAGAGAAAGGCCAGTTGTGAACACTGAATGTGTTGACAAGATGAGTGTGGTCATCAAGCTGTAGCCTACCTCCCACACACACCCACACACACCATACTATGGTGTTGCATGTCCTTTTACTCTACAGTGAGAGGGGAGGAGACATTTTAAAAGTTTTATGGAGATACACACACACATACACACCCACCCATGCCTGAAAACAGGCCAGACGCTGTGCACCCATCAGACACATGCTCACATTTTTATTTCTCTCGCTTCCCTCTCACGCACACACTGGCAGACACACACATCCCAGCACCCAAGGAGTGATTTTGCAATGCGAATGAGCTTCCTTAGGATCGACTGTCACGGCTTGGAGAAGCCACATTGCAGAGGGCAGTTTGAATTCGGGAACTCTAACCACTGCGTTGCATCAGCACCTCGCTGACATGCCAGGAGGGGAGGCTGTGTTTGCTGTCATGGCTGAACACAGCTTGAATCCACACAACACATGCTGCAATGACAGAGGAACTGACAGAGTGAAGCGAGCTACTTGGGTTCATGGACTAGTACATGGAGTGCTGGAGGATGAATGTATGGGAAGAGTGTCAGTGTGAATTCAGTGTATGTATACAAATGGAGTGCAGTCATGACATTTCCTCAAGTCTCCATAGAGAGAGGGAGACTGAAGAACCACAGAGGGGGATAACGTTTTTTTACGGCACTCAAACTGTTTGGTAAGGTTTTTTCAATAGCACTGTGCACCACAACATCTCTTAGATTGTCAACATAACAAGCATTTCTCCAGGGCAGTGAAAACACACAGGTATCCAAACACATCCAGTTCAAAAGACTGATGTTTGAAAAATGCTGGCTTCTTCTGTCAAGTTGTTTTTCTTCAGTAGACTGATCATGTGACAGACAGGTTTATGTTCAACTTGACCTTGCCATATGTCAAGCAGGAGCATATGCGATACATATATATATGCCAACTGGTGTCCTTGCCTTAGCTGAAATGGAACAAGATGCAACAGCTGATCTGCTTGTTTGTAACCTTCCTGTGAGTGAGCTAACTGACACGCTGACTTTCTCTTGCCCGATTCTTTTTTTTACATCCAAGTGTCATTATTATTCACTGCTCAGAAATTCTGAAAATAACCCAACTAAAGGTTATGACGTGACAAAGGTGACTATGTACTGTAACACAAACTGACCATATGGCTGTCACTGAAAGAGCTGCAATAACACTGGCAAGAATACAAACTAGACACAGCTGGTCATTTCCTAAAAAAAACCTGAGTCAAGCTGGCATGTACTGTAGAAGTGCAAGAATGACTAGGACATGACATTTTGGGGAAATATAGAATCATTAAATTATGTAGTATATTACCAGTATTGTGCAGCGTTACACTAAAAAGTTAGAAGAGGAAGGAACAAAAGTAGACTCTGATAAAATAGGACACATGCAATATTTGTATGCGATGCAAAATATCCAGAAATGGTGAACATGATGTTGCATTCGTCCTAGATTTTCCACAGGTTATTTTTTTTCTCTATTACTTGATTCACACTGGAAAAAGATGAATAATTGCCATTGAAATCAACACTACAGACTAGGCCCACGGTCATTGGTAACAGATGGTATAATAAAGTGACTGCACACTCATTTATGGCTCAAAACTGTGGGTTTAGTGTTATGTTACTCTTTATCTAGTGGGCTATTATGATCAAGTGTGACATGGGGGATACCTGACCTGATGATCTGGCAACCTGCCGTACTACGTGTTGCCTGAGCCTGAGCAGCGATGAATGGAGGTTTAAAGCAGTTAGCATTACAGTTTAACCGAAAGTAAACATTGCGGGATTTAAAACATCTTCATTAGATATAACTAACAAGTTAAAGATACTAAGGGGTTGGCTAATTTGTGTTCATTGGTCAGACTTGTCATATTATCAACTCAACAACTTTATTACTGGGCAAAAAATGCCCACCAAAGGTAATTCAATGATAATTTCATGAGGTACAGAAGTGTAGGTAAGAGCTTAGCTGTTCTGTAATCAATCCAAACATTTATCATCTTTGAAATTCATAATATCCTCCTGAGACCCAGCAATTTGTTTTTGTGCACTATACTGCATATTAGTGTTTTGTTAATTTCTCCTATACTATATGTGCCATACTAATAATTCCTTTAAATTAAATTTTTTAAAAAGCTTTAAAATGACATCACATGTGTGGGGGTGTGTCTTGCCAACTCCCTTTGCCTGTCTTTTCAAAATGGCAGCTATCCCAGCGAGCACATTTTACGGAAGAAAGAAAGGTAAGCATGATATTCATATTCAAACTGTTTTTTTATGTTATATTTTGATTGCTTTTAGTAAGTAAACACCTAAGAAGTAATTTGAGTATGTTTTCAGAGCTGAGCTCATTTATTTTCATAGGAAAAACAACTGATTTATGAACGTACACTGTAGTGGACGTCAGGACTTTGGACTTGTGTTTACTTCCCTTTGATTTTTAGTAGACAGGTCTTTGACAGAGGCAGAGAGAATTCTCCTGAAAATCATTGAGGGAGATTCAGACCTAGACCTTTCAGAAGATGAGGGTCCAGTGGTCAAGACAGGAGAGGGTGAGAGCAATGAGGAGCCAAGTGAAGTGGACCAAGACGCAGGGCCAGCTGAAGTCGTAGAGACTGGAGCCCACAGCAGTACTTCCAGCAGTACATTTTTGAGAAAATAATTCAGGATCTTTCCTTCTTCACCAACCAACGTCTCATTCAGGATTCAGATTGCAGCTTGAACACAACACCAGAAGAGATCAAGATCTTTTTAGGTATCTCAGTGTACATGGCATGCCTTGGATATCCGAGAATTAAAATGTATTGGGCTGTCAAAACAAGAGTCCCGATCATAGCTGACTCCATGACACGAGATCGTTTCTACAAGATCAGATCTTCACTGAAAGTGGTGAATGATCTGGATGTGCCAGAAGAGGAAAGGAAAAATGATCCCCTTTGGAGAGTCAGACCGATTCTGAAGAGAGTCCTCCAAGGTTGCCTCGACCTACCCAGACCATCAAAGATCTGTATTGATGAACAGATGGTTCCATTCACCGGCCGGTGTCCAGTTTGTCAGTTTGTGCCTGGGAAACCGAATCCGACAGGATTAATGGTGTTCGTTCCTGCAAGTCCAGGTGGCCTAGTGTTGGACTTTGAAACCTACATGGCAAAGAACACCTTCGCTCAAGTCCAAAAGATGGGAATAAGTGGAAATTCAGTCATGCGCTTGACTGAGACGGTTCCCAGAGAAACACTGATCTACTTTGACCGGTATTTCACTACCATCAGTCTTCTGGATGCTCTTCAGGAAAGGGGTCTGCCTGCTACAGGAACAATTCAGAAGAATCGGATTCCAAAAGAGTGTCGCCTCACTTCTGACACGGTCCTGAGCAAAAAAACAAGAGGGTAATCAGAAATGATTGTACGGACACCTGATGAAATTGCAATCACCAAGTGGATGGACAACAAGCCTGTTGTCATGGCATCAACTGCCCATGGGATTGAGCCCCAGGATACCTGTTCCAGGTGGTCAAAAAAAGAAAAGAAGCAAGTCCAAGTCACAAGACCTGCAGTGGTTGTGGAATACAACAGGAACATGGGAGGGGCATGCTCAGCTTCTACAGAATGTCCAGCCGCACCAAGAAGTGGACTGTGCATAACATGCTTCACTTCATTGATTTGGCCATCACCAACTCATGGCTTCAATACCGACAAGACAGCCAGGCCTTGCAACGACCTGCAAAGAACACCTCCCAATACCTGGAGTTAAAAACCCTTGTGGCTGAGGAACTGATAACCCAGGGACAGACAACAAGACAACAAGATCAGAGCGACTCAAGTGATGAAGAATTCTCTCCGGAAACCAAGAAAAGGAAGCCCCAACCAGATGAGAGAATAAGGAAATATGGTGCAATCCATATGCCCGAAATGGTCAACAGCCCAAGTCCTTCCAGGTGCAGAATGCCTGGGTGCAACAGTAAAACATATGCGAGATGTGTGAAGTGTGAAATGTTCCTTTGTGTCTCGAAAAAATCAAAGTGCTTCATCAGATACCATCAATGAAGATGCTTCATTGATGGTATCTGATGAAGCCGTTTGGGAGTTAGGTGTGTTATTGTGAATGGCCAAGCCTATTGCCCCTCTTTGACCAGTGGGTGTGGACATTTAATCAGTTCTTCATTAGCCTATGACCAGCCTTGCCCCAAAGTTCTGTGGTATTTCATGAAGCCATTAGGGAGTTACATGCCGTTTTTGTAATTGATCACAGTTTGTTGTTAGAATTTGGGCTCACGGCTTACAAACCTCTTTGTTTGTTACTGGAGCCCGAACATCCAAATATGGGCAAAGAGCAGGAGAGCAGCAGCATGTGATTGGGCCAGACACCTGTCAATCAAAACAACTATGATAAACTGTAGGACAGGATGATGAGATGAGATGATGCTGCTAAAAAGGCAATTCTTTTCTGTGGATGCTCTATAATATATTTTACAGTACATGTAAAGCTGGTTTCTTTATATTCTGTTTTTAATACCATGATAAGTGTGTGTGTGTGTGTGTGTGTGTGTGTGTGTGTGTGTGCGTGCGTGCATGCGTGCATGCATGTGTGTGCGTGTGTGTGTGTCTGTGACATCACATCAGGGTTCTAGAATCTGGCTCATCAAAGCACAGTTTCCTACAACAGGACTTTATCTCAGACCAGAAACTACTGACCTCTACTGAACTACAAAAGACTAGTACGTGTCCTAGAGAATAGAGAAATCACAAACAAGTGCCATGTCTGAAAACGACACACCAGAGACAATCCTAGAGAAGGAAAACTGTTCTGAGGCCACCATGAACCAACCTGAAACACCTATGGAGTCTGCTGATCCTTCTGCCTCTGGTTGTGAGTCTGCAACCCAGGCAGAACGTGAACAGCAGCTCCGGTTGTTCGTTTCCCTGCTGACGGTGAGAGTGTTGACCAAGTGTCACGCTGTCCAGAACCGCAGCCAGGAGGAGTGGGTCGCCCACATCAAACTCCTGGTCGACAAGACCATGGAGGGGCTCACTATCACTGAGGGCTTCTGCCCGGATGTGAAGAGCACCAAGAAAGTCTGCAAGGCGGTGTTGAAAGACCTGCAGAAGAAGTTCTGCAGTAGGCGCCTGCTGGAGAAGATAATAGTATTACAGGACCCAGATATGGACGCAATCATCGTCCAGTCTTTGCAGGCTCACATCAAGGACCAATCTGCTCGGCTCGCAAAGAAAGCCGCCCCTCGCACTTTCTGGAAGGATTTCCTCCAGGTCGTGGCTTTAACCGCAGGTTTTCTGGGCAGCTTAGTTGTTATGGTCGTCATTGTATAAAGCGACACACAAGGGGCTGCAGGTGGAGAAGGTATGCAGCGTTGCAGCAACATCAGCTGTCAGATGTCTATAGGGCCGCACAGTGGCTCAGTGGTTAACACTGTGGCCTTCACAAAATCAAAGTCAGGGTCACCGACTCAGACTCGTGTCGGCGTGGGTTTACTCCGGGTTCTCCGGTTTCCTCCCACTCTCCAAATTAATGTTATACAAGCATCAAAGCACAGTTTCCTACAACAGGACTTTATCTCAGACCAGAAACTACTGAACTCTACTGAACTACAAAAGACTAGTACGTGTCCTAGAGAACAGAGATATCACAAACAAGTGCCATATCTGAAAACGATACACCAGAGACAATCCTAGAGAAGGAAAACTACTCTGAGGCCACCATGAACCAACCTGAAACACCTACGGAGTCTGCTGATCCTTCTGCCTCTGGTTGTGAGTCTGCAACCCAGGCAGAAAGTGAGAAGCAGCTCCGGTTGTTCGTTTCCCTGCTGACGGTGAGAGTGTTGACCAAGTGTCACGCTGTACAGAACCGCAGCCAGGAGGAGTGGGTCGCCCACATCAAACTCCTGGTCGACAAGACCATGGAGGGGCTCACTATCACTGAGGGCTTCTGCCCGGACGTGAAGAGCACCAAGAAAGTCTGCAAGGCTGTGTTGAAAGACCTGCAGAAGAAGTTCTGCAGTAGGCGCCTGCTGGAGACGGTAATAGTATTACATGACCCAGAAGTGGACGCAGTCATCCTCCAGTCTTTGAAGGCTCACATCAAGGACCAATCTGCTCGGCTCGCAAAGAAAGCCGCCCCTCGCACTTTCTGGAAGGATTTCCTCCAGGTCGTGGCTTTAACCGCAGGTTTTCTGGGCAGCTTAGTTGTTATGGTCGTCATTGTATAAAGCGACACACCAGGGGCTGCAGGTGGAGAAGGTATGCAGCGTTGCAGCAACATCAGCTGTCAGATGTCTGTAGGGCCGCACAGTGGCTCAGTGGTTAACACTGTGGCCTTCACAGAATCAAAGTCAGGGTCACCGACCCAGACTCGTGTCGACGTGGGTTTACTCCGGGTTCTCCGGTTTCCTCCCACTCTCCAAATTATTGTTATACTTAATGCAATAAAACTGTAAATGTAACTGTATTTCTGATGTCCGAGGAACTTCTTCTTAAATTAGAGTTATAAAGCAGACGTGAAATGTTAATCAACTGACCTCAACACACACACACACACACACACACACCCACACCCACACTCAAGCAGGTCATAAATGTTTACAGAGGTTATATACATCCTTATCAGACCCAAAGGTAACACGGGATAAATATATGAAGACATAAATACATGTGGTAGTATCTAAATAAACAAACAAAGGGTCACAAGATAAGTCTGAGGGGTCATGAGGCCTCAATGGAAGAGAAAAGAAGAAAAAACAAATTCATATTCACTTTTTGGACGTTGGGTTTTTCTTTATTTTGTAAAATATTGGATCCTTTTACCTCTTTGGACGTTGGACGGTTATTGAAATGAAACCATGTGAGAAGTTTAGAGTGGAAATATTAGTATTTGGTGGAATCTGAAATTTGACAAGGGGCCCCAACTACACACTGCTTTTTAGTGAGAGGTCAAAAGCCAAAAAGGTTGGAAACCACTGACTTTAACAATGTGCTGGATTTTATAAATGTATCATATTTTTCTTTATGTAAAATCTTAATCTGAAAAGTAACTAGTAACTATAGCTGTCAAATAAATGTAGTGGAATAAAAAGTTGAATGTTTCCCTCATAAATGTAATGGAGTACAAGTATAAAGTAGCGTAAAATGGAAATACTCAAGTAATGTACAAGTACCATAAGAATTGTAATTAGATGCTTACGTACTTGAGTAAATGTACTTAGTTACTAGTTGTACTGGAAATTGGAAAAATCATCCAGCACCCAAAAAGGTATTTTCTCACTCTTTCTCTCAAGAGAAGTCAAAAAAAGTATTTTTTAAAGACTAAATTGTACCAAAATATCTACCAAGTGTCAACAAAAGCTCAGCAGAATGAATCATATTCTCGATGACTCGGGTCATCAGAAGTGTGACCTGGAAATTCAGCAAAACTTATATACAGTATATGGAGTAGTTTTAGCTCATTGTATTGGTGTTTTACTCGTGTAAAGGATCTGAGTACTTCCTCCGTCATGAGTTACGGGCAGTGTTGGAAAGTAACTAAGTACATTTACTCAAGTACTGTGCAATTTTGAGGTTCTTATACTTACCTATACTCTGTTTCAAGTACAAGTTATGCATTTGAAATCCTACTCAAGAAAAGTACAGAAGTATTATCAGCAAAGTATTCTCAAAGTATCAAAAGTAAAAGTACCATCAATGAAGACACGTCATTGATGGTATCTGATGAAGCATCTGATGAAGCCGTTTGGGAGTTAGACGTGTTATTGTGAATGGCCAAGCCGATTGCCCCTCTTTGACCAGTGGGTGTGGACATTTAATCAGTTCTTCATGAGCCTATGACCAACCTTGCCCCAAAGTTCTGTGGTACTTCATGAAGCCATTAGGGAGTTTCACGCCTTTTTGTGATTGATCACGCCCATTGCCACACACCCTTTTGGCTAGTGCAAAGTCAATGTGAATTGTGAATGTGAAGTTTCTATGAAGTTTTAATGTGTGTTTTAAAACAAATACGTTCATACATTTTTTATTTAATGGAAGATTCCAGATCAGCTTTCTATTTTCATGATCAGCTTATTTACTTCGTTAATGTTTCACATTCAACATCAATGAAGTCGTATCGTACACTACAATGCACATATTATAAAATGTTAATGAAGTTAAGTTAAAAAAAATAATCTTTGGAATATGTTCTTTACCACCAACACTTAATTTATATAAAAAAAATCAAAATGATAAAACTTTTTTTTCCCTGGGTCTCAGGAGGATGAGATAAACTAAGATAAGATAAACTTTATTTCTCCCACAGCGGGGAAATTTACAATTTAATGAGCAGGATTAATATTTATACACCATCCCCACCTCTCCTATTTATCATGAGCGGGTCAGGAGTTGATATTTTTGTATGGGGCATTATATTATTATACAGTGCTATAATATATATATCATTAAATCTATCATATGGACATTTTTAATTACAGTCTCAGATATATACTGATAACATGCAAATATTCCCACCAAAGTTGGAACCAAACCTACGTCCTTGATCTAATCAATGGGGCTGTTGTTTGATATGATGGATGAGAAAAGCAGGGACACCGTGGGATGCAGAACATGAGAGAGCAACAGGCATTGAGCTAGTAATCTGAAAAGTCAGAAAAGAACCAACGAAACTTGAAAAGAAAAACATATGTTAATCATCTTGAAAACTTTTATCCTTCTGACAGAGGAAATGTTCAAATTATCATATAATTTCTCCCTTTCTGCTCACACTCATTCACACTACGTTTACCTGAATCACAGTGGGTGCAGTGGGAGGCTGACCTTCCTCTGTTCACTTACTACAGCAGTAGTATCATCTCATTAAAAAAAAACAGAAAACATTGCTACTGTACAGTCGAAATCAAAGCTGTAAACCAATAATGGTGCCAAGCCTTTAATGTAGGTCCATTGATTTAAAAAGTGCAGGTTTTGTTGTACATAAGTCAGAGGCGGTCTGATTGCTCAGTGCAGAGAATGTAAACAAGCCACATCACAGCCAGGAAAGAGAATAAAAAAACAAGCAGTCTAAGAGATTAGAACAGTCAGACTCAAATGAAACTGTTAACAGTGTGAACAGAAGCACGTGAAGTGAAAGCATCAGACAGACTAAGAAAGCGAGAGAGTGGATGCCAGGAAACGTTAGTTGTCTGGCACATTGTTTGCCATTAGAAGAGAGATCGTTACGGCACCATGTGGACAGTTTGGAGGCTCCATCAGCCCTTAGCTCCCAATTAGTTTGACCTCCCCCCCTCCCCTCTGTCAGCATCTACTGATATTGTTTCACAGCAAAATAATTATGGTTAACAACTGGGAAACATTTACATACACCAAAACTGCTCTAATAGCAACAGAATCCAAAATTGTCCCGATGGCTGAAATTGGTATATGGTTCCTAAAAACAGCTCCACTGCATTGCTGGTTTACTCTCTCTCTGTTGTTTTGTGGTGGGCATGTAGTGTATGCCCGCCTATGTTTTTATAGGGAGTGTGGCGGCCAGCCCAAACAATGACCTAAACGTGAATAGAAGCAGCTAACAGGCCAAAGCAGACTGATAATTCTGATGGTTAGGTATTACAAGTGACCCTTTCACTGTCAAACCACTTTTATAACAAAAAAGTATGAGAAGAAAAATAGGTACTCCTTTTAGCACCACCTAAAGGCAGAGGACATACGATGTTACTAAAACACTGAACTGTAAACATGTCTTATTCCATCAGATATTAAAAAAATAGATCAAGAGGAGGTGGAGGTGCATTAAGTAACATATAAGTGCATAGCAAATTACAAATTACTGTTTTGTTTTTGGGGGGGTGGGCTTTCTTAGAGAGAGAAAGAGCATATTAGCATATTATGCATTTTTTTGGGGGGTTATTGTGTTACTACTATGGTAGTATTGTAATTGTCACGATTGATATTGTACATTTTAAATTGTTTGTTTTATGTTTTATTGATACACTTACACCTCTTGAAAATGAGATCTCAATCTCAATGAGACTTACCTGATTAAATAAAGGTTAGCAACAGTTAGCAACCAAACACCAGCAATGAACTCAACCAGCTCAGTCAATGTACAAAAAAACCCAACAGAGATAACATGCTCATTGGTTGAAGAGTAAAAATCTGACATCACAGCTTGGACTGAATGACTGGGACGGAGGATGATTCTCTCCAACCCGATGTAGCTGAAAGTGAAACACCATTCATCACACAAACACTCTAACCATATGGCTGTCACTGCATGGGGTGGTTTGTCACTGGCAACCACACAAACTGGCTACAAGTGCAGAACAATTCGCTGTCAGACGAATGTGGTCAAATTAGATTAATTCAGTTATGAAAAATGTCCCATAGAGTACACTTTCTCTGACGTCACTGTACCAAAACTTATTCACAAAGCTATGCTTCCAATGTCAACGTCAAATTGCAAGGAAAGAAAATGTGTGATCCATTCTCTCTGCCAGTAGCCTATACATATCTTCCTAACTTATATATCAACAATCACTTTTTTATCATTCCTCCATTTTCACAATCATCATCAAAGGAAATATAGTTTACTGCTCCTGTTAGTATGCCAAGTATGGACAATGATACTGTATTTAGCAGCTGGCTTTGTTGTGGGAAAGATTTGACTAAATAATAGTGGATGAATAAATGGATTGGGGTTTTTATTATGGAATCATGCATACAACTACGCCCAGCCAGGCTTACAAGACACCACAAATTCACATAAGCCAGGTGCAGAATGCTGAGTAAACACAAACGATGAAGGACGACACCAGCACTTTTGCCCAGTAAATCCTTTGTGCTTACAACTTACATCATTGACAACCATTTCCCAGATAATGCAAGTGGCGCTTGCATTTTTGCATTTTTTTCCCTACCTTCCAGGGGCCCATTGGTTTTATTTAAGTATGCTATCAAAAGCAACTCACAGAGGCTTTTAACTTTCCCCCCACAGCTAATGCATCATGAAGAAACACACGCGCCCGCACTGGTTTTCATCAAAGTTACTCAATTTTATAGTTTCAACAGTGTTTTGCCATTCAGCTGCCACACATCATCAGCATTCATAAGCTATCCACAGGGAATACAAATGGTTATCAGACATGAATGCTGTAAAAATCATGAATTTGACAGACAAAATGATTTTGCTGACTTGAGTTCCATTAAATTCCTCTGCGTTGAACTATTAGTCACCAGTTAATAAACAAAAAGAAGTTAGAAGCCTATTCACAAGAAAATGTCAGACAGAAGGTTTTTTTTTTTCAGGCTTTTGTCAAGCCAGTTCATGGAAAGTTGAATCATCACAGAGCATCATATCATACAGTACAAGAGAAAATGGAACTCATTGTCCACTTTTCCCAAATCCAATCTTCTTTTTTCACCCTGAATATTTGTGAATCTACTCAACTAAAGATCTTCTAGAGATGTAACATATGATTTGATTCCATCTGTATATCAGCTCATGTACACATTTACACTCTCACCCTGTTAGTACAAAATAACAACTACTGCTTGTTTTACCTGCATTTCAAGATCCACAGATGGGCCCAGAGTGGAGCAGATCAGAAGAAGACAGCATCCCCGAAAAGCAGACAGAAAGAAAAGAGACAATTAGTACCTGAACCATTTAGTCAAAATCACTCTAAACAAACTAATAAAACTTGGTAAGATTACGTGTCAGGAGGCATAAATCTAAAAATATTAAAAATGGATTATGGGGACAGAGAAGCTGGTTCTGTTTCAGTCCAGCAAATCCAGCTGCTGAATGCTCTTTTTCTCTTCGGTTTCGCACTAATTAGCTGATTCCTCCTGTAGGGACGGAGGCTGACAGGGTCTGGTCCGTGCCAGGGTGAGATAGTGTGTGTGCCAGCTCAGTCTGGCACGGCAGCATGGGAGAGGCTATGCGGCCAGGCCTGAGATGAGGTGAAGAGTGCTTGGGTATATTAGCAGATAGAGTGTGAACATCTTCATACTTGATGGGCAGGGAAATACAGAACTTATTATTTAAGACAAACATACATTTAATGCAAATCTGAGGACTGGTGGCAGGAAAGCAAGGTCAGCAAGATGAACTGAATGATGCTAATTTTGTCAATGAGTTGTTTATTGTCTACAGCTGCTTGTGTGTGTGTGTGTGTGTGTGTGTGGAAGATGAGCAATGAAAGCTTTCCTCTGGAATTTACTCCATCTCTTGTGAGGGGTGAAAAAACAACAGAAAAAATTCACAAAGCACTACTTTCAGAGTGAAGGTGAATACAAACTCTGGAGACGGAATGACTTTGTGTTGAAGTGGAAACGAGAGAGTGAACGTGGGAGGAGGAGGACAAGGAGAGAACTATTACTAAACCCACTGGTGACTTTGCACTCATGGAGTTTGAGAAAAAAAAAAAAGGCCAATGTTTTGAAACTTGTCAGGAATAATGTGAGAGGTACAGACAGTGCAGAGGAGAAGACGGAGCACAACTATAAACACCCACTGGCAGTTCAGCATGCATAGCAAACATCTCTCCTTTAAAACCTGTCAAGAGCAGAGGAACTACTCTCGCCTGAAAGCCTTTAATGCCTCCTCTTTACTTCACGTCATGGCAAGTGGTAGTCTGTGGCAGTCTCTGTGTGTAGTGTGTGATGTCACCGCATGAATCTGTTTGTGTATCTTTGTGTTTGCTGTAAATGTGCGACTATTTAGGGCTGTAGGGGGTCTTTTCTCAACCGCGTGTTTGAGCAGGACTTTATACATTTCTTAGAGGCTCAGATTGAGCGTCTGTGTTATCAACTGATGACTTAAGAATTGCTTTTGCAATCTTAGAGCATGAAAAGCAGAGGCAGATAATGCTTTAGTCCATCACCCAGCATGCAAACAAACGCAGTGCGAAATGGTTTTATGTGTCCTCCAGAAGTCAGGTCAGAAGTAACACACAAATACACACACACACACACACACACACTGTCGCCATGAAAAAACAAAAAAAAACAAAAAAACAACACAATGTGATTAACAGACAGTGCTCTCCTCTGTCTGGTCGGACAGCACGGCATGGCATCTATCCTGCTGTTGGTGTCTAATCTGTTTTTATCTCTCTGAGCCTTGTTTCTATTGTCTATCCCCAGTTTAAGTCCCTCTTTCTCTGCCACGTCCTCTATCCACCCTTACTCCGTTATTCTGTATTTCACACCATTACATTTATAGTAGATGTCCAGCATTTCATCACAATACGGGTCATTGTTTTGTCTTCCTAGAAGTCCGTACATCCCAAACACTGCCCCATAGATCCCTGTTTAAATGCCGTGGCTGGCTCGTTCTTGGTGATTTACGACACAGCCACTTAAGTCTGGGCTGTTTCCAATTCACTCGATAGCAGACAAAACCTTAACTGACAGAGCCTCTCCTCTTCTCCTCCCCTCCCTTTTTCGTCTTTGTTCCTTTTCTTTTCACCCGGCTGTACAGCCCATGGGGAGGTCAATTGCTGGATGAACCGGTTGAAATGCTTTTGCAGCATCATACAGAGAAAGACACAGAGAGCCGAGTTTTGAATGGGAGTAGGGATTACCTACAGCCTCTGCTCTCCTAGCCTTAGCTTCATTACTGCAATATCCTGAGGAAAACTAGTAAGTTGGTTAAGGCTTGACAACATGTCTACCACTACTCATTGAAAAGCGTTGAGTGGCGAATAAAGGAGCAGGTGCCAGAACAAATGAGAGAAGATTATGAAAAGAGGAAGCAAGTTGCCCTCAAGATAA